>NW_010231286.1:0-25854 GCF_000690775.1 Eurypyga helias | reverse complement strand
AACTGTGGGATATACACATAGTTATAAAAGTATATATAATTAAAATTGTTATATATTAAAAAATATGTATAAAGTTACAAATATATATGTAAAAACTATGCAAAATTTCATATGCTCCTAATAAATTTGCCCAGCAAATCTCAGTGTGTCAATATGTATCTTCACTAATACAAAGCACCAGAAGTCCATTTCAGGGCACACTACTGAAGAAGACAGGATGACATGGAACAAATATTCCTTTGCCAAAGAATTGCAACAAATATATAGGGTAAGACCAGACAAGTTTCTCCTGTTTGTCACTGCTGAAAATCAAAGATGTCTCTGCATCACCACTGAAAAATATACTGAGCACTAAAAGATAACTACAGTCTAACCAGGTGGAACCCATGTCTTTAATTCCCCATACTTAACACAGCAGATCATATTGAGCGCCATTACATGACACATACAGGGCAACCAGGTGCTGAGACCCAGGCAGCATGGGTTCATGAAGGGCCTGTTTGACCAACATGATCTCCTTCTATGACAAAATGACTTGCTTAGTGGATGACTGAAAGGCTGTGAACATTGTTTACATGGCTTTACTGACACGGTGTCCTGCAGCATTCTCCTTGGCAACTAGTTGCTCATGGCTTTGATAGGTGTACTCTTCACTGTCTAAAACACTGTCTCAATAGCCAAGCTCAAAGGATTGTGGTGAATGGAGTTAAATCCAGTTGGTGGTTTGTCACAAGTAGTTTTCCCTAGGGTTCAGTACTGAAGCCAGTTGTGTTTAATATCTTTACCAATGAAGAGATGAGGGGGTCAAGTGCATGCTCAGTAAGTTTACAGACTACCGCAAATTGGGGGAGAGTGTTGATCTGGTGAGGGGAGGAAGGCTCTACAGAGGGATCTGGACCAGAAAGATCGTTGGGCCAAGGCCAACTGTATGAGGTTCAACAAGGGTAAGTGCTGGGTCCTGCACTTTGTTGCAGGGGTCACAACAAACCCCTGCAACTCAACAGGTTTGGAATTGGCATCAAGTTTCACCAGGGGAGGATTAGATTGGATACATGGAAAAATTTCTTCACTGAGAGGGTTGTCAGGCATTGGAACAGGCTGCCCAGGGAGATGGTTGATTCACCATCCCTGGAGATATATAATAGATGGGGAGGCAATTTGGGACATGGTTTAGTGGTGAATGTGGCAGTGTTAGGTTAATAGTTGGTCTTGATGATTTTGATGGTCTCTTCCAATCAAAAAGACTCTATGGAATCTATGATTTTACCATCAATACAAATAGTACAAACTGGATATTAATAAAGCTGGTGGCATCAGAATTGAACTAAAAAAAAAAAAAAAAAATTATCTGCAGAAAACTGTATCAATAGCCCCTACAGACTGAGTATTCATTATGACATTTGTTGTGTTTGAACATATTTTTATGTAATATGCCATTTCCATTCCTTTACCTGAGATTAGCAAGGCAAAAAAGTGAAATGAGATATAGCTCTGAAAGGGAAATGGAAAAACTTCTTAACAAAGAGCACTAAAGCACAGTTGAAGATAATAAACTTTCTTTTTTGTTTCATTGTTTGGTTTGTTTGTTTTAAATGAAGATTGTTTCTATAAAATTTGCTAAAATTACAGTTAAAAACTAAAATTAAATAGAAGAAGTAAAAACAAGTGCTGCACACATTGGTTTTCACTCAGGAATGTTTTTAATGAATTTTTATTTTGTTTTCATTTAACTGTATTTACATGCCAAATGTAACTTCCAGAAGTACTCAAACAGCTGTTCTGGATGCTTTAGATATGTATATACTTGGAAAATTCCCCCAGAAATAGAATTCAATGTAGACTGAATACGCTTAACTATAAATATCTACACTCACGTCCACAAATGACATACATATGAGAGAAGCATCCAAGATCCTTACACAAAGTCATCTAGTCAGTGGAGTCAGTTCAACTAACCTTCTCAGGTCTGGCTCAATACAGCTGGCCAAATAAAAGCATTACTGCCCTTTTGGACACTCTCAGGTTATATGACACATCTACTCAGTGCTGTGAGATATGGTGCAGTACTTTTGGGAGACCTGTGTTGTACTGAGAGCATCCAATATGGTACATTTCATATGACATTAGGGACCTATAGATTAACAACTAATTACACCACACTGGTCACTAATCACCTCCATTTAGGTTTCTGCAATCTGAAATGGCATACCTACTAGAGTCTCACTTCACTTATTTATTCATAAGCATCGTACTGAGGAAGATCGTGAAATGATTAAGATCTTGAGTGAGCTCACATGGCAGGTGCAAGACAACCAGGGGATCAGGCCCAGCCAACAGGGGTTCATGAAGGGCAGGTCCTGCTTGACCAGCCTGATCTCCTTCTATGATCAGGTGACCCACATAGTGGATGAGGGGAAGGCTGTGGATGGTTTCTGCCTGGACTTTAGTAAAGCCTTTGACACAGGCTCCCACAGCATTCTCCTAAAGAAGCTGGTGGCTCATGGCTTAGACAGATACACTCTTCACTGGGTTAAACACTGGCTGGAGGGCAGAGCACAAAGGGTTGTCGTAAATTAAGTGAAGTCTGGTTGGTGGCCGGTCACAAGTGGTGCTTAGTAGTGATGGGTTGATGGTTGGACTAGATGATCTTATAGGTCTTTTCCAACTTTAATGATTCTGTGATCTCATTATTAATGAGGCTATAGAACATCAAAGACATCCTCTGGGAGCTGAGAGCTGACACTCAGAAATTTTGGGACACCAGGCCATTTTATGGTGGCAGCTGGAAGCTCTGAGTAATGCTCAAACTAGTGCAGGGTTACTCTGATGGCTCTATATATTCATGAGTAAGGAACAAAATGAAGTCTGGGTTATCTGCATTCATCTTCAGATGAGTACAACCTTTTGAAATGACACTTTAAAAGTTTTGTCTGTAGACAGGTAACAGCAACTTCAAAAAGTAAAGCAATTAATCCCAGTAGTGCAATACCTACAGTTTAGGAATTTAGTTCCAGGAGTTGAATTTTTGGCTAGACATTTCCCAGGTCACAGAAAACAGAAATAGAAAATGTGCTGGAGTGTAGGATTCACACAAGTCTGTATGCTGTGCTGAGAGGTGGCTGAGATAACTAAAATAAGGACAAATGGACTGAAATAGACTGTGTATCCTAGATACATGCATGCAGGACACAGACATGGCCACCACTGTGGCTACATAGACAGCCACAGACAAGGGACTGCATCCAGCAGCACCTAGATTCAGGACTTACACAGACACAGGCACAGACAGCCACATCCCATCCTCCCCTTGGGCTGGCAGAGGGTCACTAGTGCAGCACACACACCACACTCCCCAGGTTCACAAGCACACACACATTCACAGATCCCTTGAGCACTGGCACAGACCCTCTGTCCACCTGGAACCCCTGCCTGAATCCCGGTCTCCCTTACCTGCCCCATGGGTCCCCAACTCACTGGTTGGTCCAGCTGGGTGCTCATTGCAAACTCATCCCACAAGCACTCCACACTCACAGGTTCTTCCAAATACTGGCACAGACCTTCTGTCTGCCTCATACCCCTTCCCAGACCTGAGGCCTCTAGCTTGCTGGCTCATCCAGTTTGGAGATTGCCAGTGACTCCACACACACAACCCACGCAGACCCAGTTTAGGGAAAGTATAGACACTCAGCCTCAGCATGCTGGCACCTGGCACCTGGGCTCTGATCCGTGGTCCTGATGCAGCACCAAGCCCCTCACTCACCTTGGTGCCTCCTGGTCACTGCATTTTGGGACACACACTCTTCCACCCCAGTGGCTGGAGTTTAAAGACCCCAGTTGCTGCAGTACCAAATGTGAGAGCCCACTGGCTGCAGTAGCTGTCACCACACCAGGGGTGCCCACACCCCTGGTCTGACCCAGCAACTGGCACCCAGTCCCCCCAGTAGCTGGCACTGAGTCCTTGCAGCACTGACACACATGGGATAGAGAGTGAGACAGACACAGAGGCATCATTAAGAAAGGGTTTGATAAGAAGACAGGACAGACTGGGATGATCAGGTCTTGGGTTTGATCAGACAAGCGTACCGACCAGCTTCGGTTTACACACAAGTGGCCCCTTCTACCTGATCCTCCTTTTTTTGTCCCCCAACCCCCTTCCCCTAAACATTCTTTCATAAACTTTGCACAGTACCACAGGCCCACCTCAAGTATCCCAAATCCTCATATTCCTTTAGTTTCCCAACTCTTATCAGCTACAAAAACCTGCTGGCCCTCTCCAAATCTGTGCCTGCAGTTTCTCAATGGCCCATTAATTAATAACTGGAGACTGGATTTTTGGCATTGTCCCCATTATCCCTTGCCCACCAGGTGTGTCTCTCTGTGCTTTTGTTTATCACCTCCCCCTTTACTTAAAACTGAACATCTTTTTATGTCTTTCAGTCCACAGTTTCATTGTTATAATTGGTACTTATTGTATGGTGCAATAAAGAAATATGACAGCCAGTGTCATGGCAAGCCTTATGGTGAGGCATCACTGACTGAACCTGGTCCCTTGAAGCACTTGAAGGCAAGAGAGCTTCTGTAGCATGCAACCTCAGCCAGCAGGCAGTCCTAGAATGGTGTCCAAGTTCCCAAGGTGTCAGTAGTGACCAGTGACAGAATCAGGGCCTTGAACATGTCTCTGACTGATGAAGGCTCAGGAACATTAATGTCTACTCTCTATTCTCTTCCTTTCCTCCTCTTCTTCTTTCTCTTGCTCTGTCTCTCTGTCTTCTTTCTCCAACCCCAGTATTACTGCAGTCCCCATCTAAAATTTCCTAAACGCCAACATCATTCTGCATAAAAAGCCTCCCGCTTACAATATCCATACATATTTACATCTGCAGCTAAAATGAGTATGTCAGTATATTAATCAATAAGCTGTTTGGATTTTTTTCTTTTTTTTTTTTTTAAACCTTGCTATTCTAATAATGCTTATTCCAAGCAGGCTAATAATACTGGACTTTTCTCAAGAAATATGATCTGGCCTAATAAATATGACGTGATAAAAACAAATCTAAGGAAAAAAAAAATAGAGAGAGCTCCAACCCTTCACAAGAATACAAAAAAACCCAGTTCTGACCATTTTCAGGTTAATAGAAGTAGAGTATTTTGTAATATAATAAAGGTTTACAGGCAGCCTGCCACAGTTATGTTTCTGTCAGCAGTTTTATAAATTAAATGTCTCATCAGTCTGCAATTCCATTTCCAAAATACAATCTGTATTTAGAGATTTGAACTTGAAAGAAGGTGTTACAGAGTTTTAATAATCATGGAATACGTCTATTAAAAAAATACAAACAGATATTAAATAACAAATGGTATGAAAATAACATTTCAATACTGATGATACTTTTATTATTATTGTAGTGAAACACATATAGCTACAATGTATTTCTTAAATCCACAAAACCTGACAGGGTGGGGGGCCAGGGGGGAAGGAAAAGGAAGTAAGTTAAAACTGAAATCCCAGATTCTGATCTCAATTACATGTTTTCACCAGTTTCCATTTAAATCACTTTTTCTAGCAGTAGCATCTATTGATATAATATTTTGTAAAGTATTAATTATGACTAGTGCTAGTCTCCCCTTCAGACCAGTTTATGTGTTCAGTTATCTAGAAAAACTGCTAAGAAGGCAATCAGCACTTCTCAAATTTTTTCTTTTTTTTTTCAACATGCTTAATTTTATTCATAAATTGATTAGAATCAGAGTTGAGTATGGAAGAAGATAAAAAAGTATCAGAAATCTCTTAAGAAATCAATGTATTTGCTCAATGACATGGGTTCAAACTGGAAAAATATGGTATCATTTTTTGTTCCTTGGTATAAAATCTTTATTCTTATAAACTTTGAAATACAAAAGAAGTATGTGATAGGAAGAAAAAGGTGCCAGATTTAAAATAAATATCTGTAGACCAGGAATGAAAAAAAGAACAATAAATTTAAAATTTACATACATCTGGAATACTCTAGTTCTGAAAAAATATAGCAAATATAGATATACTCATTCTGCACAAATTCTTCATTAAAGTTAATGAGCACAGCATTCTTAAATAGAGCTACATCCAGGTACCCTGAATAAAAAGGTTTTAAATAACAATCAGACAAGAATCAGGCACTGTCCTAATTCAAAAAGGTACACAAAGCTGGAGGCATATCAACTCATCAAATCCCGTAGCTTTTCTGATGTTTGTATAAGAGATGTCTTCAGCACATGCCAGGTCTGTACAAAACTACATCTAGACTCTCCATGAGCATCATTTGTGCTTAGACCACCAAAGACACACCTTGGTTCTCAGCATTGTGATCCCTCTATTTGAAGCATGCAGTCTATGCCACACCAGAAGATAGACATCTTCTGTCCTTCTCTAACCAATTTTAGAAAGCAGAATCAAACTGCAACCCTTCCTCATTGCATTTGACCTTTTTTGTTTTGACAAACCATCCATATTTCTGCCTCTGGTCTCAATGAAGTTACTTAGGCAGCCTGAATTTAGAATCATATTTGAAGTGGAAATGCAGAGTTTTGCCCAAGGATCCAAGTAACTTTGCCACATATTTCCAAAAAGTGGCAAAAACCCTCGAAATTGTGAGGACTTCACAGTCAGAAAAAAAAAAAAAAGGAGGAAAGTTTATTAAAAGTGCTACATGGTGGGTGGAATTTGGCCAAAGATGAATAGATGGGGTTTTCAACACAAGATGGAACAATACAATTATATCAGCTCCATTTTGCATGTGGTGGAGCAGGAGTTTCCAACAGGGTGTCACATATCCAATAAAATGCAATATGGTTGGTAATTTGTCATTGTTAATAGCTCAGTTGCTTACCAGACCTTGGCAGTTTTTCTGACCTTATTCTGTGTTTTCCAGCAGGAAAACTGATAGCTCATATTCACATTTTCTTATTTTCATTTCTTTCTCATTTTTCTATATTAACTTAATTCTGAATAAAATACTAGCATATATTTTCAGAGAAGAGTGGAAGTATAGAAGTATATGGTTAAAAATGTGACTATAAAAATGAGAGTTGTGGTTTATTGCCTGCATTTTCCATTATTTTTCTGCATGAATAGTCTAACTCCACCTGGGTGAAGAAAAGCTAAATACATGTACAATGCTTGAGTCACAGAATCTCAGAATTATGAAGGCTGGAAGTTATTGCTCAGCTAGAGGGGTTTGCCGCGGTCAGGTTTTGAATGTCTCCAAAGATGGAGACTCCACAATCTCTCAGCAAGCTGTTCTGGTGTTTGACCACCTTCCCAATGAAAAAATATTTTCTATGTTTCAACAGCATTCCTTTGTGCTTCGACAGCATCTTTATTTTTATCCCTGGTCACCTGTTCTTGAATTTATTTTATATGTTTTCTTTTTATGTTTAATCATAGTCAGAATCTCCTTACCCATCCAGGTGTCCTTCTGTCTTTGCTTGAGTTCCTTCACATGAGGATGGATTGTCCTTTATCCAAGAAAATCAAACAGCTTAACTCTCCCCCTCATTTTTCCAGGACCATGTCCCTTGGATGCTTCCAAACAGAACCCTGAAAAGACCAAAGTCTGCTCTCATGATATCCAGGACTGAGATCTTTCTGTTTGTGTTGTTCCCTCCTCTCAGAATTATGAACCTCTCATGGTAATTTGTGCTAGTTCTGTCTGTGTTGTAGTTAATTTTCGTCATAGTAGTTAGTGTGAGGCTATGTTTTGGATTTGTGCTGAGGGGAATGTTGGTAACACAGACGTTTTAGTGGTTGAAAAATAATGCTTACATTAAACCAAAGACAACTTCAGTTTTTTATACTGCCCCTGTTCTCCTAGATTCTAGAAGAAGCTGGAAGGAGACAAAGCCAGGAGAGCTGACCCAAACTGATGAAAGGATATTTCATGCTATAAGACATCATGCTCAGTATATAAGCTGAGGGGAGTTGGCTGGGGAAATCACTAAAAAGTGATCAACTGAAGTCAATGACACATGATTATGATGATGATGACAATGATGATGATGATGATGATGACAAGACAAAAACTCCAGATACCTAAGTCCCAACTTTTCTGTTATCAGGATGATCTTAATATGAAAAAATTACTTCCATCCACTTTTCTTCTCCTGGGATATGACAGTGTGAAGTCTAAAGATTTGTCTATTGCATCAAGAAGAGAATGGTTTCAAATTACTTCCCTGTAGACCATAAAGGAGATAAATGTCACGTAACATGTTCTTGTCAGGTCATTAGCTTCCTGAGGAAAGTGTGAGGCCTCAGAAATGCCTATTTAATCATGGAAAGTTCTTCTTCTGCACTGATGCACCTGTAGAGGTAGAAAAAACAACTGCAAGAATCTGAATGTTACATGTGACACATCTGAACATAATTCCTATCCAAAATGTACAACATGATACCACTTTAAACAAGTTTTAGGTTGACTCAACAAAGAAAAGGCTAGGAAGGTTCAAAAAGAACTTCTGATGATTATTCCATACCATGCCACGTCTCCCTGGAGCCTTTCTTTCTTTTTCATTTTTGGTTTGGTTGGTTGTTTTGGTTTTGGTTTATTTTCTCTACAGATTTTTTGTCAAATACTGAAGAACACAAAATATTATAACAATGGAAAGCATTATAAACAATGTGAGCAGTGTGACAAATTGAGGTTAATAACTGTGTCAGCTTGTGAATAGTATTCTGGCTTTCTAACATCCTGGTATATTTCAATGTCTGTTTTGAATGTAATTTCATTTTAGCTAAATTAGTTCAGAATTCATTTTGAAGGTGGAAATAGAATTAATATGCGAAAACTTGAGTATCTGAATCTAGATATCAAAATCTCAGGTAGCCACCCTAATCTCCCTAATTTTAGTCAAAGAGAAATGAGAATATACAGTTTCTGAGTTCATATGAGAATAAATGAGTACAGAATCATAGAATGGTTTGGGTTGGAAGGGACCTTAAAGATCACTTAGTTGCAACCACCCTACCATTGGCAGGGAGACCTTCCGCTACCCCAGGTTGCTTAAAGCCTCATACAGGCTGGCCTTGAAGACTGCCAGGGATGGCACATCCACAAATTCTCTGGGCAACCTGTTACAGTGTTTCACCATGGTTCCTGTCTCATTCTGAAATTTATGTTTATATTGCTGGGATAATCTTATTTAACAGGGGATATATTTAGCTGTTCAAGTATATTAATCTACTGTCATATGAAATTTTCAAAGCATCCAAGATGTCCATGACACTTGGAAAATCTGACACACAGGTTATAGGAGAACTGTAGCTTCTGGACCAGCAGCTAGAGGTCAGATGTAATAATCAATTGCAGCTAAATAATGCTGAAAATCAAGAAAACTTAAAGCTCTCAGTATAGGACAAGATGGCCAGAATGCAAAATCTTCTTGCACAAAGTATTTGTCACACCTGGCAACCAAAGCAAGGAAGAAAGTTTGGGACAATTAGTAGCATGGGGATTTTGATAAACAAATAATTATTGAGAAGATAGGACTAAATCAGGTTGCAATAACTGGAAAACTACAAAAACTGTCTGGACAGATGGTCACAGATGATTTACCAGAAGCATCTTAACTTCCTGTACTTATTTTTAGAACAACATCATCTCTAGGGAACATTTGTAAACAATAATCAGTCTCAGTACTTTAATTTAGTGAAAAAAATGCAAAAACCAGCAGTGGTTAACTGGATTTACTAAAGTACCTCAGGAAAGGCAAACTTTTTTCTTATTAAATAAGCATATTCTGAAGTTCATTTTTAAAAAAAGAAAAAACAACTCTGATGAAGTTGTAGGATGAATTAGTAATATGCAAGATTTGAAATATTCAAAATATTACTTCTATAACTAAATGAGATCTGTAGAAATTTTGAGTACCATTTTAAGCAACCAAAAGTTTAAAATATTTTGATCAGTCACCTTCTAAAATAAAAAATTCATATATATATAAATAATACCGTTTTACAAAATTTTAATGAGACTGAACTTAATGCTCATTTTACATTAACAGAGTAGTATTAACTATAAATTTCTTAGTAAATGAATCTATTGTAAACAAACTTGTAATGGACTCTACACTTTGACCAACTTTATTCATATTTTATAGGAGAAAACATAGATAAGCACTGCTTGTTCTCATTGTATCAAAGCTAGCAGTTATCCCAGCCATGCTACAAAGAGTTTCTCAGTTTACTCTAGACGTTGCCCTTGGATGTGGCTACATATGGCGATTCAGGGAAAGAAATTCAACCTAAGATTGTGAATTTAAAGTGGATTACTTAAACCAGATTAAGCTCATATCAAAAGAAATTAAATGTATCTAAATTTGTGAAGTGATCTAAATAATTCATTAGAAAAAACATTAACAAAATTATTTAGGGTGGTTTAATTAATTTACTCTGAAAGTTAACTTGAACATCTTTTTTTTTTTGTATTACTATTATTATTATTTAAAGGATCCTAAGTACATAAGACTTTAAATTTTAAGAAAACCAATATTTGATATAGAACACTTCAGAAGTCTCAGGTACCTATGTCTGTCTGTGTAAATCTACAGAGATAGATATCTATGTACAGATGTAAAGTATAAATATAAGCATTTCATTACTGTTATCATTAATTATTAAATATAGTGTGGCAAACTCACAGATTCAGAGTGAAAGGGATAGAAAAGGACCTCTAGAGATCATCTAGTCCAACGCCCCTGCCAGAGCAGGATCAGCTAGAGTAGATCACATGGGGACAAGTCCAGGCGGCTTTTGAAAGTCTCCAGAGAAGGGGACTCCACCATCTCTCTGGGCAGCCTATTCCAGTGCTCTGTTACCCCCACAGTGGAGAAATATTTCCTCATGTTCAGGTTGAACCTTCTGTTTTCCAGTTTATGGCCACTGCCTCTAGTCCTGCCACTGGACAGCACTGAGAAGAGCATGGCCCCACCTTCCTGACACTCACCCTTTAGATATTGATAAGCATTGATAAGATCCCAACTCAGTCTTCTCTTCTCCAAGCTAAACAGACCCAGCTCTTTCAGCCTTTCCTCATACGGAAGGTGCTCCAGGCCCTTATTCATCGCAGTGGCCCTGCACTGGACTCTCCAGGAGTTCCTTGTCCTTCTTGAGCTGAGGAGCCCAGAACTGGACACAGCACTCCAGGTGAGAACTCACTAGCACAGAGTAGAGGAGGGGGATAACTTGCCTTGAGCTGCTGGCCACACTGGAAGTTTTCAAAACACAATTGCACAGAGTGATGGATAACCTCATCAAGGCTCTCTTTACCATGAAAGGTTGGACCACATCATCTCTTGAGGTCTCTTCCAACCTAGGCTGTTCTATCTATGATTCTGTGATTCACTGTCGTTTCAAAATTCCTCGTATGTTCTACAAGAGAGAAAAATTTTGAATTATACACTAAACTAGTATATTTCATTTAGATACTTAGAATGGATATCACTGGGACCATGTCTATTTTGAATCTGTTTCTACCTATTGTTCATCTTTCTTTGTTATTCCTTAATGCATTTCCAACAAATAAGGTGGGTACAATACCATTTAGCCTATTTTTATTATCTAACTCTATGTCTGTCTTTAGTAACTCTGTGAAGCTGGTGCCATTGCCACTGAATGTATTATACTTTTGCTGTAAACATGCTAAAAAGAAAATTTGTCTATACCAGTGATATACAGCTTCTGAAAGAAGGTTTCCAATCAAAATAATAATTTTCCTATTTAATTACATTCATCTTCCATATCAAATTTAATAAATTTACTGCATTGTTTTTAAATGATGCCACTGGAGTCTTTAGAATTCATTATAAATTATTTCTCTTTAAGTAGTCTTTTAAAGCAAATGTTGCTTGGGGGTTGAAGTATATTTTAATTGCATATAATTAATTACATTGCTATTTTATTTATATTTAAAACCCCTTACAATGTGTTTTAGATCCAGCATTTCTCATTTTTAATAACTTGCCCATTTTAGATCCACTTTAAAATACAATTTGAAGGTTATTTACTTCAGACAGGCATTTTTTGTTCCAGGCTTTTTCTACTCTGCATTTTTAAGTTTGTTAGATGGAAACTCTAGGTCTCATCTGTTTTGCTTAGAAAAACATTAAACCTGTAGTCTTACCTTAAATTCTGCCTTTAACAATTAGTCTTTAATAGTACGGAAGGTTTAACACAATTTTTATGACTGAATACTTATAACCCAGGCAAGATTTTTCAAATATTTTTCACAATTCTTTAAAAAATAGAATTGTTGATGTTTATTTTCTGAAAAATGCGTATTTTAGCCAGTACAGTAAGTTTCTAAATATACATATGACTATGTACCACACAGTTCATACAGACATGGAAAAACCACATTCTGACTTCCACTTCAAGGAAAAGTTCTAGGAAAATTGTAATGCTACATTTCTGTTAAGCAGAAGATACACACAGAGCTCACAGAGGTGTAAGATTCCCCAGAATATTACAGTCAGGATTCTGTGGGGGTTCAGCCCACTGACACATCTGATACTATATAGGGTCAAGCAATGGCAGATAGAGGAAATTTAAAAAAACAAAAAACCAAAAAAACCCACCAAACAAACAAAAAAAAAAACCACCACCAAGAAGTACATATGATCAGCATGACTATAGGATGGTTAAAACTTTAAAAAGAAATGGTATTTAATGAAGTTATAAAGACAGATGTGACTAATAATATTTGAGATGCCTTGATATATCTTGCCTGACTTCCATGTGCTATAGTGGTGTTTTTTCCATACTTCCTGTGTCATGTTTCCCAGATTTTCATTAATGGCTATGATACTCCAGTGGCATGTAGCTCATAATGTGAAGCTCACTGAGGAGCTCATAATATATATTTAAAAGTGACTTTGTTAAGTATACTGACTGGGTTTTGACTTTTGGCTGATATCCACAATCTGGACATCTCAGCTAAACACAGATGTTGGGCATCTAGCCTTAGTGCAATGACTGAAGTCTCCTAATACAAGATCTTAGAAAATTACTCACAAGTTCATATTAATTGATGTTACTAGCTTAGATGACTATCATTCTTCACTGGCTAAGCAGAGAAATGGTAGAAGCTGGGCACTTATGTCTTCTTGGGAGCTAGTCTGTCTAGCCTTTCTCTGAAGACAGTCACCTGATGAGGTAGAGCTGGCTTATTTTGTTTAAAACGTGGCAGTGATCGTTATACCAAATAGCCTTTTACTACTGTAGCCACTGAGGCACTTTCACAAACTACTGCAGCACTCATCTCACCTTTGTGAGGTAAAGCCTTCAGACTTTCAGCAGTCACCTCACCATGTCCAATAAGATCACGGAGCAGATGCTCCTGGAAGACATGTCAAAACATATGGAAGACAGAGAGTTAATTCGGGACAGCCAACATGGCTTCACCAAGGGCAAATCATGCTTGACTAATCTAGTGGCCTTCAGTGATGGAGGGAATACATCAATGGACAAGGGTCGAGCTACATATGTCATCTACATGGACTTCTGTAAGGCCTTTGATATAGTCCCTCACAATATTATTGCTGCTACACTGAAGTGACATGGGTTTGACAGATAGATGGTAAAATGGGCAAAGAACTGGCTGGATGGCTGCATCTGATGAATTACGGTCAATTGCTCAGTGTCCAGGTGGAATCCAGTAATGAGTGGCATCCTTCAGGCATCTGTACTAGGACCAATAGCTATTTAATATCTTCATCAATGACATAGACAGTGGGATTGTGTGTACTCACAAAAAATTGGGAGACAATCCCAAGCTGAACTTCAACAAGACCATGTACAAAGTCCTGCACCTGAGTCAGGGAAGAACTCAGTAGATGGATTGAGAGCACCTATGTGGAGAAGGAATTGGGGTTGCTGGTGGATGAAGATTTAGACGTAAGCTGGCAATGTGCACTTGCAGCCCAGAAAGCCAGTCGTATTCTGTGATGCATAAACAGAAGCAGGTCACTACTGCACCTGAAGTACTGTATGCATGTCTAGGGTCCCCAAGAAAGGAAAGACATGGACCTCTTAGAGCTGGTCCAGAGGAGGGCCACAAAAATGAGAGCTGGAACACCTTTCCTATGAAGAGAGGTTGAAGAAGTTGTGGCTGTTCAGCCCAGAATTGAGAAGGTACTGAGGAGACCTTATTGCAGCCTTTCAGTATATAAGGGGGTCTTATAAGAGAGATGGAGAGAGACTTTCTACGAAGGCATGTAGTGACAGGACAAGGGGCAATGGTTTTAAACTGAAAGCCAAACTCCATGTCAGAGGGATTGGACTAGATGATCTTCAAAAGACCATTACAACCTAAACCATTCTAGGATTCTAGGATTCTATGAAAGTAAGATGTCTCAATTCTTGATTGTATAATGTTTCTTAGATAAGACTTTCCCTGTAAGCAAAACATTTAAACAGAGTATTGTATTACTTATTGACTAGTAGAACATCATTTCTTCTAGTCCTGTTCACTGCAAATCAGAATACTATACAAAAACTTTATTCATAATCTATATCCAAGGCTGTATCACTCAATCCCTTAAAACTCTCTGTTCACTATATTTCTCTATGCTTAAATCAAGATGCTTAGCCTCTCAATGTCTTGCCTTATCCTCTGTCTTTGGTCGTCTTCATTGTTATTACCTTGACTCCAGTGTCCAATTGATCATTCTCAATTGCTTACTATTAAAGTTTTTAAGAAATGTTCTCTCATATTTGAGAGATGCTCCCCAAATACTTCTCAAAAATGTTCCCTGATCTGCTGTAAAAATCCTCAAAAGCAGTTAGGCTTCTGGTTTGCTGATACCACATGCTGAATTAATGCAGTGCCTCAAATTAACCTTGCTATATGAAACCAAGTGATAAAATTTGTATTGAATTTTGATGAAGATTCTGTAAGACAATGAGGCATCCGTTAGTTCTGTGTTTGTACAGAATCTAGTCCCATGCTGGCTAAAATAATAGGGAAAAAATAATTCTAAAGAAAAAACTTACTAACAAAGCCAAGTATAGATTTAATATATATATATGTGTTTGTCTGTTTACTATAAAAAGTGGTGATTTTAGAAAGATGTTACCTTAGACTTTGACTATTGGATTACAGGGTATTCCAATTGCTTAAAATAAGTAACTAATTTAAATTTGAGTATCTATCCTGTAAAATAAAGAGTATTTCTCACCAAAAGCTTATTACCAGATGTTTTGCCTCAGTGTTTCCATGTAAGTAAGAAACAAAGGTATATTTAATTGTCATTTTAATTTGAAAATATTTTGGGCTGTGGATATTACAAGTTATGAAACCTTACAAGTTAAAGCAGATTAAATTTTTTTGCATGGTAAAGGTAAGAAAAGCATGATATTTATTCCATCAAAAAGAGCCATCAAAAAGTCAGTATTCCAATTAATTCTCATAACCAAATGAAGAAAAATATTTAGCAAAATTTGTGCATTCTGCTGAAAGCATTCATAGGGCCAAACTTCTTCCAAGGAACAATATTCTTTTATAGCTTCAGTTAAAGTTGAAGGTGTTTCTAAGTTTCCTAGTTACATTTTATTTTATTGCACTCAAGAATCCCCAACAAAATTAAAGAAATTCTGAAAGCAAGGTGTTTTTTACATGTTGCTGCTAAAAACTTGACAGGTAATAAGAAAGCCGCTGAATATAATAGGAGCAATATTTTTCTGTAATCTATGTATCAAAGGGGACAATAAAAATGCTTTTAAGTTATCTTCCCACATTTTCATTTTAAATCATTGCATCCCCTTTTTACATTTTGTTTTTGTAAAATTACAGTATGTTAAATTTTGTTTTCTTTTTATTACTTCAAAATTTCTTCAGAATCTAGACTTCTTTATTCTTCAGCTTTCAATACACAGTCAGAGAGTCCCAGTTGTTAGAATCCAGAAGTTGTGCTTCATAACCTTTTTCTTCACTGCACAGAAAAAGGCTGTCATGGCATTTCTGTATTTATTCATAATGTTATTTATCTCTGAAAAACTCAAAACAGTGTTCAAGACAGTTAGTTTGAAAATTAGATCAAGTTATACCATGCATCAGCATAATGAGTGTGAATGAGATACAATGGTAAAGGATTAAAGAAAGCTTGTTAATTTTTAATTTTTGTGGGTTTTTTGGTGGGGTTTTTTCTTTAATTTCAACTCATCCTTTTGAATCTGAGAATAAAAAGGAAACAGTAGACAGTCTTGCTTTTACAGAACTTATGACACACATAGTTACAATTTTATACTGACTATGAAAAAGACAATGCAATGTATTGTGTAACTTAGGAGCATCCTACATGCCATTTGAACACAAAATATTCGTACATCATTTATGTTTTGATTACAGTCTAAGTGCTGACAAGGTACTGCGTTTATGAATAATGCAAAGAAACTGAAAGAATGGGCTTTTTATATTCTGTTCCAAGCCTCTGTTTTTCAGCCAAAATGATTTAACAATGTAAAACACATGTCATCGATGGAATATGATTAGAAATACATTGTGTTCTTGACAGTTAACAATTATCCCTGTGTGCATTACTGATGCAGTCATAGCAGTTATGAAAGCTAAGTGTCAGGTATCTCCAAAAATATAAGACCACAGTCATTTCAATAACACCTAGTACTTCTAACTATATCTGAATAATGTTTTGTCATTAAAACAAATAATCAGACAGGAAAATTAAAATATGACTCTGTGGCATTTCCACTGATCAATTTAGTATGCATTGAGGAAAAAAATGCATTCACATTAGAAATATATTCAGAACAGAATGCCCCATATTCAATTAATTCAAAAAGAAATAAATAAACAAATAAAACCTCTGAAGAAACCACATACCCTCATTCTGCGCAGTGAAGCTTAAAACTGAAAATTTGCTGCATTTTTAATTGAAATGCATTGCATGATTAATCTTGATTTATGAAGAATCTAACGTCTGTGCTCTTTTCATTTCCCTTTGCTGAAAATATCCTTAATCATCTTTTTAATCAATATTAGAAAAAAAAAATCAACATTGTCACAGTTATAGCAGGATCCCACAGAGCCTAGCTCCAGCATAAGCAAAATTCTCCAACTGACGAATATTTCATGTTGGGCTACACTAAGCAATTAGCTCCCTTCAATAAATAACATACGAATATTAAAAGATTATTTGTTTCAAGTCATTTAAATAGACACTGTAAGCTTTACATACAAAAATGAGACAATCCTCATTAAGATTTAATGAGAATGTTGTTTAGTGTAGTAAACAACAAAACTCTGTGGAGTCTTCTGTCGTAGTATGTTCCTCAAGGACTCTTATTCCTGCCATTTAATTATGACAGAAATCTATTCAGAGCTATATTCTATAATTAGAACCAAGGTGTGAATGCCATATTTAGAGTTGGTCATAGCTAGAAGAATTTCTATTTTCTAGAAATAAACCAGAAACAGAATCAATTTGCTCTGAGTGAAAAGGGAAAAAGTTGTTCACAAACTATACCAGCTCACTAAGACTGAGATAGGTATGTGAGTATGACACTAGACACTTAGCTGGAAAACGGGGGTTAATTTTTTATGTAATCAGTTTTTAAGAGCATGTCAGGATGAAATCTACGCTGCACTGGAAGTGTCTCTCTTTTAAGAGGACTCTAGACCTCTTGTTCAGATATAGTTGTCTGCAGAGTAGATGTCTAAAATTTGGCAAGATTCTGCTGATTACCTACTACCACAGATGATTTAATTCCTTCCAGTATTCCTAAAGACAAATGAGACTGCTTTGTTAGCTTATAATGCTCATATGACACAGTGACTTGTTAAAATATTCAGCATTACACTGCTTTCTATTTCATTTAACTTCCCATTTCTACATATTGCTTAAAATAGTTCTGAATTTTTTTTGGGGAACACAGAGTATCAAACGTAAGCCATGGGAAAGCAGAGAAGTGTAGTTTGGACCTGTATTACATCTTGCAAAAAAACCTGCTTTCATTCTGTCTGTCAATGCGATAAAAACCCTTAACTCAAAAAAAAAAAGATCACAGAATATTTTGGACCCAAGGCACAAGGAAATCAGTGGTAGCTCTAAAGTAAATATATCCTCTAAGAAATACATGGAATATATGTTATCAGTTTTGAATGGTAGACAGAGCTCTTCTTGATCAAATTCACTAGGAGTCACAGACTTTTTCTTCTCTGTAACCTCCCGAGTCTTTCTGCAAGGAGGACGATCTGCCTTGTAAAGAGTTTTAAATAGATTTTGATCTTCCAGATAAAGCAAGCAGGTAAATGACTAACCTTATTTTGTGCCTTTTGTTGACTTTGAGGTATATTTTAATGGCAACTCTTTTATAAATATATTTTCAACCATTGTTTGTTTCCTATGTCAAACAGGATATTAGATTACATCAGAAAATCTTTGACAATATGCTACAAGATGGGAAGGAGCACCCAATAAAATTTCCTTTCAGGCATGAAGGCATTTTCAAACTTATGAAATCATTAGAGACAAAAATTTGAAGCCTTCTACAAAGTGAAGGGAAGAAAGGGACCGAAAAGTTAACTTTGCTTTTATTCAAAAAAAAAGTCAGTTCCCTGACAAAGGACAAACTGTGATACATGTATAGTACATGGTAAGTTTTTTAAGACATGTGGCTTTATCTCATGGATAATGCTCTTTAAGATTATTCCAAACAGCTCTGCAATATCTGTTTTTATTTTATTTATTTTAGGTAAAATCATATACTAGACCTGGTTACTGATCTCCAGTCAGGAAGATTTTTCCTGATCTATAATCATACCAATGCATTCTAGTTGAAAATATTGGATATCTGTTCTCAAGACTAAGTGACAATTAATTTAGTATCAGAATTTTCTACGTTTTGAGACTACCAAATATTGAATTTCTTTTCCACACAGTTCATTTTGTATTTATGTTTTTCATTCTGAATTCAGAGTCAGCAAGAAAGAGAGATGTATTTGAATAAGGGAGAGGTAAATAGATTATTTAAATTGTTTAGTTTCACATTTCTCAGATGCCAGTCTCCAGTTTACTTTCAGTCAAAGTTATCATGCTTTAGTTAGACTTCATGAAGAAAGGTCTTACCTCTAAGATATCTCACACTGAAAAATCTGAAACAGGTGATAATAATGTCATCTTTCTCTTGATTTGTACTATTTCTTTTGAGGTGAAATGATCTGTCATTCTAACTCAACACACAGCTGTTTCTCCAGAATTGCAAGGAACTCCTTTAGCTCCTGCTCTGTATATGATAGATGAATGTGGATGGCTTGGACATGTGATGTCTCAATGAATCTACTAAATCCTGAAGAACTGCTCAGTTCACTCTAAATAGAGACATCTGTGTTTAGCCATATGTATTCTTTCTCAGTTATATTTCCTATATGGACAAGATCTTCAGGGTTTTGGCATTTAGCTCCTCTATAGACACCTGCCTTTAGATCCCTACAGTTAGGTATGGAACAGTTTACCACCCCAGCAGTGTGGTCTGTTTTACCTGATTTTAATCATTAGAAAACTAGTTTATTTGTCTAGATTGGTAGCCTAGTTCTTTCCATATTAGCAGATACTCCAATCTTCAAAGAATCAATTATACTATTTGTCTTAAGGCAGGAGAAATAGCCTCCTGGAATGAATACCTGTCATTCATTGCTGAACAAGCATACATAATTAGACTTATTAGGTACAATTCAGTTAAACATCAGGAGATACAGGTGAGATGAGGCCAGTGATGTGTGTTTCCTTCTCTGCTGCTACAGCTACTTTATCAGTTCACTTTTATGCATTAGATGTAAATTCTATTTATTTTTCTTCCATTATGTATCAGCTGAAGCTCACAAAAACAGAATTTTTTTTTAAATTTTTACAGTCATTGATCTTAATCCTGTTAGTTACTATCATTATTGGTATCAATTATCATATATTAAGACTTTTAAATGACTTCTGGATTATATATGCGTTTTTTCAAACTCTGACTTTGCCAAAGGACTGGAATCTTACAAAAAGACTACTTTGAGTCTTTAAATATCATAGGCATTTTGTTCCTCAGTTCATTCTCTCACAGATATTGCATTTGGAAATAAATGTCTTCTCTGAGATAGAGCTATGATCTTCTTCCTTAATATTGGAATTAATGAATCTAAAGCAATATTGGAATAACACTACAGCACAGAATGATTACATATCCCACCACTAAAAGATAATCTGATACAGAAAATTTCACCCACTAACATATTCTTATACATAGCAGCACAAAATAACAAAATAACTGCCTTAAATTGTCTGGGAAAACAAAAAGAAAGAAAGAAACAAAAAAAAAACCAAAAAAAACCCCCAAACCACCCACAAGCAAACAACAACCCCGAAAGAAGGAGCTGTGCATCACCTTCTACAGTTGGCTTTTTGTTGGTTGGGTTTTTTTGTTTGTTTGTTTTATTTTTTTTTCAAGTTAGATTCTCCCTACAAAAGAGTGACTGTCAATGACACCTTCATTTCAAAGAGCTGTTTCTTCCCTGTACTAATTTCTAAACTCATGTAAACACATGTAACAGCCTAGATATGAAGTTAAGTAAGAGAGAGTAGGGAAGTGGCCTTAATATTTTTTTAGAACCAAACAAACACTACAGGAAAGACACTGTAAAAATATCTGAATTCATATAATTCAGGTCTTAATCTGACTTAGTGACTCATAGACCATTCTCTGGGAAAGAAAGTAACTTCTGTGTCAGGTCATGAGAGCTGGTAGTAGCAGGAAACACAGTTTCTTGTTTGAGAAGTGACTAAGTTGAATCTTCAGCCACTAAAAGATGAGAAAAGGAATCCTATGATGTAATTTTTTCAGTCATTTCCTCTGTATAGAACTTCTTTCTACTGTATGAAGCTTTTGGAGAAAATAAGATTTTGTGCATTCTATCTGATTTTGGTTGAATTTACATATACTTAATGAATTATAAAAAAACCTGATAGCTATTTACCTACAAGAAAAATTTATGACAAAGGCTTTCTTCTTACAGAGAAATTATTAACCCACATGTGATGTTCTTATTTTCTCACTCTAAAGTCAATTATTCAATCTATTGTCAATAGCTCGTATAACACTGACTTCAATTCTTGGGTGTTTGTGAAAGCAATGTAAATGGTTACTACACCAAGCATACCATAATGCAGCACAGAAATTATGCCAATTTATAATGTAAATCTAATGATAAATCATAGACAATATCTGAGATAAACTCATGACAGTTTGTGTCCTCATATTTATTAATGGGAGTAGGTAAAAGGGAATCTGATTTTTGTCAGACTTGATCCCAGGTACTTTTTGCCTGATTCCTGAAGTGTCATTATAAAGCAAAGGCTGATCACTTAGAAATCTTGTGTTATTGAAGCATGTCACTACTAGGTTTGATCAAAAGTCCAGTAACCTCTTTTGAGCAACATTACTGAAGCAGATACTTAAGGGTTGAAGTTGAGAATGGATTGAATAAATAATTCTTGTTTTCAAAAAAAATAGTGGATTAGAGACTTTCTGGGCCAAAATTCAGTTTCAATTCCCTTAAGTCTTTTGTGAACCCATTTATGTTTTGGGTGTCCACAGCATTCTGTGGTAATAAATTCCATGACTCATCTGTGCTATAAGGAAAAGCATTCTTCTTTCTCTTTGTTTTAAAGATAATGTTTGAGAATTTTATTGTATGTCTTCTTTTCTCCTTTGGGGAGAAATAGGAGGCAGTTTTATTTCTGGTGAAGCCTTTCAAACATTCCTTCCTTTCTAAATGTTTATTTCTTTACAAATACTGTGTTCCAAATCCCAGATTCTTAAGTTTCTCTCCTTACAGAAGTTATCATAATGCCAATCTTCTTTTTTCATCATTTTTTCTAATTTTATCTTTGAAGAGGCATTGACCAGAACTGCACACAACATTTACCATGTGGAGATACCATGGATGCCTTGTACTGTGCTAATGGACTTCAGAAAAAAACAAATACCTGCGTGGAAAAGATGTATTTTTACTGTGGAGATGAAAGTTAATGAGCCCCTCTTGATGAAGATCAAAGTATGGATAAAGAGAAAAATAAGCTAATAAAATATGAACCCATATAAAAATGTTTCTCCATAATTTAAAATTCCATTCTTCCCTAACATTATAGGAAGCATGAGGAAGAGGTTTAAAAAAGCAAATAGTTTTTTCTACTTTTCTGAAATTTTCACAAGCAATCTCAGTTATCAGAGCTACAAAATTTAAAGGAAATTTTAATGATTTTATATTTTACTACATTTTTTTACACATTACAGGTTTTTACTTCTTTTTTACTTTCAGTTGATAAAAGTCAAGTTTGATTTAATATTTTTGCACCATTTTTGCATATTTCTAACTCTTTTTCTTAAATGATGCAATACTTGTAAGAAACCTTGCATTTCATACTCTCGTAGTTACAGGTTCCTCGTGGTTTGAGACCATTTTTCATCATAACTCTATAGTCTAGCTTCGATGTATTACATGTTCTTGCAGATTTTCCAGGAACTCACTTGCTTTGGTCAGTCAGTTATATTATTTGAAGGTATACTAATTAAGTTTTAGATAAATTAAATAACATTTGAATGTAGAATGATGTAAGACCTATTCTTATCAAAACTATCCTTTGAGTAATGCACCATCACAGGTCATAGCTCTCATGAAATTAATCTGCAAAGCCACCTTTTTGTCAGAGCTAATGATATATTAGTTTGATTCATCATTAGTGATCAGCAACAGGCAATGATGTATTAGTACATTGCTCCAAGGATGGCACTATCCAGAAAGAATGAACTTCTATAATTAAATTATGGCACAGAAGTCAATGACAAGACCCTAGTCTAACCCAGTCAACAGCAGGTAGGAACACGGGCACTAAATCAATTTTAAGAAGACTTTTTTCTTTTGGCTTGCTAGTGACAGCTTTGCAGCTTTGTTAATCAGGTTTCATTACCCCTGCGGAAAATTATATTTGCTCTACTTCCTTCTCCAGTAACATTTGGCAACAATTACACTATTAAGCTCTCCAATACTTAGAGAGAAAACTTTTTCACATAATAAAAGAAATTCCAAAGCCTCTTGCCAATAGCACTGCTATGTTTTTCTGTGCAGGTGGAAAGCTAGGCATCTATAGGAAATTTTTACAATACCACATAAATTAGCAGGCACCTTCCAGCTTTGCCAATTTTTATCTTTGTCTTGATAACAGTCAGTAAAAATTAGAGAGCACGAAACTAAAGCAGACAAAACATACTAGATGAGTAGACCAACCAGACCAACCTAATCATTTTAGCTTTAGGATTACATCACAAAATTAAGTTTGGAATGACAGAAAACTATTGCAACATACAATTACATTGTCCTCCTTTTATATTACACAAGAAGTCCTCTAGAATTCTGCTTTTATTATTCAACCACCTTCTTTCCATATCCCACCTAGATAATAGACACTTGTATCGATTCAGAATCTTTCTTCCCATTTAAGATTCACCTAATTCTTATTTCTAGATCTTTGGTCTAACATCTGTAAACAGGTGACAAGGCAGATCCCTGTTTCTAAGTTTTGCCCAGGGTATGACGTGCTTATGACACAGACCCACCACTCCTGGTATCTAGCTTTCTGTCACTCATACTTCTCTTTCAGTCAGGTGCACTAAACTTAAGGACAAGACATGAAAGCATTTCCTAAAGAAACCCAAATTCTAGAATAAATATTCTGTAAATATTCAGAATAGTAATTTGCAGGTGGCCTTGGTTACTTACTGGAAGAGGAAGAGCTTGTTTTATTGTAGCAGTCAGGTAATAACCCTCAGGTCCAGCAGAGACTTATGCACAGTACAGGTAACATAACCTGAAATACGTTGGTCCATACTGTCTCCTACTTCCAAAAGTTCTGATATGACCACAGCACTGGTATGTATCCAAGAGTTTCACATTAAAATTTATGAAAAGCATTGTTTCCTATAAGACTGTTGGACTTCAAACTCCAGAGAAGAACAATCCTTTTTCTCTTCTTCCCCCTACGTTCTAGTGTTCAACTTTGGAAATTTGTCCTAGAAGTTCCACAGGTTGCCTTGAGAACACCACTTCATGTAAATGCTATCTAGGTTCTCCACTTCCAACCCACAAATTAAAAATTTCCACTAAGCACCACTGCTTCATATCCTCTGCCCATTCTACCCAAGCATTACTGAATACTGCTAGTGATACTAATAATATCAGCTTTTATCACAAGAGAATCTGCAGGCTTTTTCACAAAATTCTGGGAACACATTTTCCAAATGCCTCTTAAACACTGGCAGGCATGGGGCATAGACCACTAGTCTAGGAAGCTTATTCCAGTCTTTAACCACCCTCTCCATAAAGAAATGGTTCCTAATGTCAACTCTGGGACTCATCTGGTGCAGCTTTGAACCATTTCCATGTGTTCTATCACTGGGTACAAGGGAGAAGAGATCAGCACCTCACTCTCTACTTTACCTCCTCAGAAAGCTGCAGAGAGCAATGAGGCCACTCTTTAACCTCCTTTTCTTCAAACTAGACAAACGCAAGATCCTCAGCTGCTCCTCATAGGACATGCCTTCCAACCCTTTCACCAGCTTTGTTGCCCTCCTCTGGACTCATTCAAGGACCTCAACATCCTTCTTAAATTGTGGGGTCCAGAACTGCCCACAGTAATCAAGCTGAGGCCATGCCAGTGCTAAATACAGCAGGATAATCAACTCTTCTGACTGGCTGGGTATGCTGTGTTTAATCCATCTCAGGTTGTGGTTTGGTCTCTTGGGTTGCCACGACACACTACTGACTTGTTTATGCTGCTGTCGACCAGCACGCCCAGATCCCTTTCTGCAGGGCTGCACTCCAGCCACTCCTCTCCCAGTTTACACTTGTGTCCAGTGTTACTCCATCCCAGATGGGGAATCCGGCATTTGTTCTTGTTATGCCATTGATGATTGCCCAATGCTCCAATCTGTCTAGAACCCTCTGCAAGGCCTCTTGTCCCTCAAGAGAGTCAACAGCACCTCCCAGTGTGATATCATCAGCACTTGCTAAGAATGCATTCCACTGTTGCCTGCAGATCATTGATAAATATATTGAACAAAACTGGTCCTAGAATTGAGCCTTGAGGAACACTGCTGGTCTCCAGTCAGATGTAGCCCCATTCACTATAGCCCTGTGAGCTCTCTCTTTCAGCCATTTCTTCACCCAGCACACTATGCATCTGCTTATTCCACAGTTGGACAAATTGTCCAGAAGGCTACTGTAACAGTGTCAAAAGTCTCAATAAAATCCAGAAAAACTATGTCTACCACCTTTTCATCCTGTCATCCATTAGCCAGGTGACCTTATCATAGAATGATATCAAATTAGTTTAACAGGACTTTCCCTTTGTGAACCTGTGTTGACTGTGTGTCCTGGTTTTTGTTGGGACAGAGTTAATTTTCTTTGTAGTAGGTAGCATGAGCCTATGTTTTGGATTTGCGTGAGGCTATATTTTGCATTTGTTCTGAGAAGAGTATTCGTAACTGGGGTTTTCTGTTGATGCTGAGGAGTGCTTGTACCAAGTCAAGGGCTTTTTCATCTTGTGGTGCTGTGCCTGTGTTACCAAATTCTTTGCTACAAGAAAGTGGGAGGCAACATGGTCAGGATGGCTGGCCCATATTGGCCAAGGGGATATTTCAATCCATCAAACATCATGCTCAGTGTATAAGCTGGGGTTTGGGTAGGAGGTGCCCTCTCATACTTGGACTCTGGCTCTCAATACTCTGGGACTGGCTAGGTGTTGGTCAACAGGTGGTGAGCAGTTGTA
>NW_010231285.1:21567-32976 GCF_000690775.1 Eurypyga helias | reverse complement strand
GGTGTTCCCAAACCTGATCCTTACTAAACATGGGTGGCGTTCCACTTCCCCAGTTCCTGCCCTTGCCTTCCGTGACAAGGGGTATGGCTTCTGTCCTTGACAGTAAAGACTAAGGCAAAAAAAAATCATTGAGTACCTTGGCCTTCTCCATATCCTGGGAAACCAGCTCTCCCATTTCCTTCAGCAGAGGGCTCACATTTTCCCTGATCTTCTTTTTATCTCCTGTGTACCTATAGAAGCCCTTCTTGTTGGCCTTAATGTCCCTGGCTAGGTTTAATTCTGTCAGGACTTTGGCTTTCCTGACCTGATCCCTGGCTTGTTGGACAATTTCCCTGTAATCCTCCCAGGCTCCCTGTCCCTGCTTCCACCCACTGTAGGCTTCCTTGTTGTGCCTCTGTTTCCCCAGGAGCTGCTTGTTCATCCACGCAGGCCTCCTGGTGTTTTTACCTGACTTCCTCTTCATTGGGATGGATCGCTTCTGAGCCTGGAGGAGAAGGTCCTTGAATACTTGCAGGCTTTCTTGGGCCCCTCTTCCCTCCAGGGCTTCTCCCCAAGGAGCCTTCCAATCAGTTCCCTGAAGAGGCTAAAGCCTCCTCTCCTGAAGTCCAGGGTAGCGAGTTTGCTGTGCACCCTCCTTGCTTCTGTAGGGATCTCTTCATGGTCGCTGCAGCCAAGGCTGCCCTTGAGCTTCACATTCCCCACCAGCCCCTCCCTGTTGGTGAGAACAAGGTCCAGCATGGCTCCCCTCCTCGTTGGCTCCTCTATAACTTAGAGAAGGAAGTTGTAATGTAATTGTAGTTGTAATGAGTAACAATCTAATATTCTTCTATTTAGAATTATGATGATCATTTATGATAGCATTGGTTAGCTTAGATGATCTGATAAAATCTCTTTATTTTGATTCTCAAAGGTTGTTGGTATGGATAAATAGAAAATTCTTGTACCATGTAAAAAATCATTATTTCCTCCACAGACTGTGTACTATTATTTTCTGAGAATAAAAATTGGAAAGGGTCATAATTCATTAATTGTATACATATCAGTAACATAATGGGACCTTTCAGCTAGCGACAGAAAATTTTGTATTTCAGTTACACAGTAAGAAAGAGGGTGTATTAACATTTGCCTGTATTCTGCATAACTTTAATATAAAAACAGAGTTTCTGAAAAAAGTAGCATTCCTCTTTCAGATTTGTTTAATTAAAATCAAGACTTCAACTTGACTTTTTTCTTTTTTCCTTCAAAATTTTACTTACTTGGAAGATATGAATTTATGATTACCAAGCACAGGCAAAACAAATAGTTTTCTGTAGGCATAAATAAGGAATGGGTCTTGATGAAATGAAATTTGAAAAGCGATGTTTCTTTAAATAATTAAATGACAATGATATTCTTATATGTTCTTAGGTGTTTTAAGTTGTTCTCCAGTTGACTACAAATATTACCTCTTATAGAGATCATGCTAGTTTTCTTCTTAATCAAGTAAGAACAAATGCATTTTTGTGTTTTGCATATCATCCTATAAGTTTTCTTTTATTCATTGGTGTAGGATAATTACCAGAGGTAATCTGAAATTTAAACTTATATTAAAAATACATCATTATTCGCACATTAAGGAAAGTTATAATATTGAGGAGGCCTCCAGGGTGGTGTGCAGCTGGTATGCATGGAATTCCTTCCATGATGGTTCCCTAAGCAACATAACCTGCAACCTTGGAAACTGCACAGAGGGTGAAACGGAGTGAAGACCCTGTGGCCAGGCTCTGTGATAACGGTGCAGAGATGGGAACTTAGTGGTACTGCGAGAACTGACAAGCTGTACTTTTGCTACCATGACCCAACAGTCTGTCATCCTTTTGATGAACTGCTGTCCTCTGTGTGAACTTTGCTCATTATAATGTCATTATAATACCAAAACACACCTTCATCCCAAAGGCTACCCGCCTCCAAGGTGAGACCACCCCTCACTGAGCGTGCGCTCTGAATTTTAGGTAACTTATACCTATAAACCAAAGTGAGAAAATTTTACACCAATCCTAACAAAGGTATGTATGACTACAGCCTCTCAAGCTCCACCCTAAAGATAAAAACCAATATAAAATAGCCTAAGAAAAGGGGGGTGTCAGGGAAGACACCATTGTGGACAAGTCAGGAATGACCCAACCGCAGAGCTCTGACTTCTGGGATCAGTCAATAGGCTGAGCCTTTCTTCCCCCCTCATAGGGACGCCTTTGGGTAAGATTTGAAACGTAGAAACCTCTATAGAGTCACTTTATTGACATTTGTGTATACACGCTTTGCAGACAGTGTATTTGGCAATCCACAAAGAACCTGTACTGTTGCTTAAAATAAACGGCACTGTTTCACATATCCAGTCACACCATTTCTCATTGGGCGCTGTGTCAGCCCATAGATAGTGGCTGGATGGGAATACAGCACACTGCTGAGTGAATCCGAGGTACCGGACTCATAGTGTCAAATTGGGCATTATTCAGGATTTAAACCTAGCTATCCCAAGCCCCTCTGATATCTGAGGATAAGCTGGAAAGCAAGGGGGTTTATCTCCTGCCAAATTGCTACTCTTAACACAATAACTGGCAACAGAATCCACTCAGTTGGAAATGCTGTACCGAAAGTGGTCACACGAGGCTGCAGTCCAGTAAATGCTAATGAAGAGTAGTAGGCTTGCTTTGAAGTTGGATAGCCAAGAATTATTTGAATTATATAAACCTCCATGCTATATTTTACAAAATAAAAACTGTTTTGATTTCTTTTCTAAAATTAGAAATTAAATTTGCCATAATTTAACAAAATGTAAGGCTCATACCTTCCACAACATCCTTCTCTTGCTTCATGTGTCACGAAAACAGCCTTTTTTTAGTTTCTCCAAGTAACTTGCATACTGCTATATCAACTTGCCCTTAAGAACAGAAAAAAATACAGCTAATGAAATTACAATGATTAAATTGCATTTTTAAGACTAAAATAGTTTCCTCTGTTTTTTAACATGCTATTTATTTTGTGTAGTATATTCTGTAAGTATGAGACATTAGAATGTACGTTTCTCGCTAAGGAAATGGGGCACAACATGATTTTAGATTTCATAATTTTAGGCTCAGCTAAAATTTCATAATTTTAGGTTCAGCTGTAATACTCAAGACTCAATTGACTTACAAAGGGTTCAGCTTAAACTGTAATTTTAAGGCACCATGTCTGTTTTAATTGTACTAGGGTGCATAATTAAACTATGCAAAACAGAGAAATGTAATTTTTTATTTGGATTGTACCTTAGATAGGTAGAGCTTGTTTCACCTGTGAGTCTCATTTGAACTTAAACATCATAACTTTTTTCATACTTGTACAGAGAATTTATTGGAGCCATCAAAATAACACGTATCCAGGCTGATTTGCTAGTATAATACTGAGAAAATATTTCCAAATTCTGAATTAGTTTGGAAAATTTTTATATGGATACAAAGGATATAGAAATAAATAAGAATTTACTTAATAACAAGTGGTCGTCTCAAGCTGTCTTTTCTTTTGCCATAGAGGTACTAGTTCTGTTTACTTTTTTCAACTGGTAACTTCATTTGTTTTGTTATTATTCACCCTCACTATTCAAATCATTACCTTTTGTAACAAGCAAAATAATTGTATTATTGTTGTTATAGCTTGTTAAAAGCAACAAACAAAATAGTTTCAGGTTAAAAGACAAATGTATAAAAGAGGTCCATTTTATTAACTGTGTCTTTAGATAAATGAAACTTAGAAAACTAATTTACTTTTTGCCATCTATACTGTCTGGTTTGTACAGAATTCAGTAAAGAAGACTCAGACTCTTTATGTTAAGTCTATCTGTACTTCATTTTCTTTATGGTTTAATGTAGTTCTGCTTTGGGTTCAATAAAGAGCTAATATTTTGTTTGTAACATTTCATTCATTTTAATTTCTGTCAACTATTCATACAAGAAAGCTGTCCTGCTTAAGCTATAACAGGCAAATGCATTGTTTTTATATCCAAAAGATTAAGAATTGTGCACTATTCCAAAACTATTACAGCATATATGCAGTAGTGCTGTATGGTAGTATGCATGAAGAACATCTGTTGTCATTTTCTTTACTCATTTAATTTCCATTGATTTCATTGTGTCTTTCCACTATCCTTTGCTGGCCTGTTAAACTACTTCCCTACCTACAAATAAAGATATTTTCACTAAAACAGAAAGGCATTCGGATTATAGGATCTTCTATGTAAGATATTAATTAGATAAACAGCTTTCCAAAATGCCTATTTTCACGTGAATATATGTGGATTGGTCAGGAATAAATTGTGATCACATTGAACAAGAAGTGATTTACCCTAGCTGGTTGTGTATTTGAAATGAATATGCATGTTGAAACATGTATGAAACACTTGGTTTATTGGTAGCTGTCATTAAAGAAGGAGCAGCTCTAAGTAAGAGACTTAAGTAGAAAATTGTGTTGCCATGTTAATAATGAAATCTAAATCACCTTCCATTTTTTTTCCATATGTAAATGTCTAAGGACTGTTCTTGTGATGAAACAGGATGATCTAATTAACATACTTCATAATACCACAAGGTTAAAATTTTCATACAGTTTTTCTAGTAATAAATGTGTTTTATGCTTGTCAGAGGCTCCCATGTATTGTCTTCTTTCCTAACAAGCTTAATGATTGATCTGCAATTACAGTTGTCATTCATCAGTCATCACCAACTGTAGGTCTCTACTCATGCTGTTGCAGAAATGTGTCCTAGTTCAAGACAAATCTAAATGTGCATGATAATAAAAAGCAAAATTAATACCGATATAATATATCACCACAAATTATTTCCAGTAGTAAGCACAGTATGCGAAGTTTGCTTTTAACTTTAAAGGAAGGGTGGTGCCTACCCAAAATGTGTCATAATTAATGGTGGGAGAACAACAGCAACAAGAAGCAAGAAGGCTCAGTGTAAATATTACATACTAATAATATAGTTTTAGTGGGAGTATTATAATTCTTCTAGAAACAACCAGTAACAAATGTTTAAATGATCCATTAAAAGTGGAGGGGTTATTAGGTGGATAATAATTTGAGATGAGATTTTATTTATTAATCTCTTTCTTGGTAGAGAAACTTTTTCCTCCTCCATTCCCCAACTTTTCTGGTAATTTTTATGTAGCTGGATCTATTTTAGCATAAAACCAGACCCTTTCTGATCTAATCGAAGATATATAGATTTTTTATGCTACAGTGGGTTATCAGACCGTTTGGTCTGACCTCTTACACTGGCAAGACATTTACTTATGACTTCTTCCACTGAGCACTGTGACATCCTTTGTGAAAAAAGGTATCCAGGGTTAATCACTGCTACTCCTAACAACCCATTAATGTTGTGTGAATTAACTGGAGTGGTGGGAAGTGTAGATTCGTGGTGCTTGTGCCCTTACAAACCTCTGCCTCCAAGACTTCCATCCTGTTTTTTGTTTCTTCTTTGGAGCTGTGGAGCATCATGTCTTCTCACCCTCTCTTCCTGAGGTTTCAGTCTAGCAATGGGGCCAAAATAACTTACGTCTTTCTCTAACCCTTTGAGTGCCTTGCTGCTCCACTGTAATGTCTTGAGTTGAGACTGTGCCCTTTTCCCAAGACAAGGAATGTAGGGAGAAGGGAGAGTGACTAAGGTCAGCCTACCTTGTCTGCAGTCTGACTTCACCTGCTTATGCTCACTGTTTCTCTTCTGACACAGTCAGGCTTCAGCTTTCAGTCATTGGCTTTTGATGTGTTTCCTGCATAAAAGTCCTGTAGCACCTCATAGGTTGCTAATAAAGCCAGTTCTTTACATATCCAGTCTACCTCTCTCTAAGGCTGCCTTGCCATAAATGTTTTCAAATTTGGTTTTAATAATAATCTGAACTAAACTTTCCTTTTAGTTACTCAATTTTGATTTTCTGGTGTCACTATCTCTGATTTGTTTCCATGTGCTTATCAGTGATAGGCTGGAATGTGTATGTTCTAGAAGTTCTTATAATCAGCTACATAAGAGGATATGTTTGTTTGTTATGCTTTAAGTGTTTGTACCAAAAATGAGGAAAATGGGCACAAAGAAACAGAGTTTAGAATCTGTTTGAAAATGTATGCAATAGAGATGAGGTATACAAATAACTGGATGATACGGGGGCGAGATGGAGAATTGGTCAATTTGACCGTATGTTTGAGAACTTCCATCAAGGAAGATAAATATGGGCAGGAATGTTTCATTTGAACATTTGGTAAGGGGAGTGTCACCTGACCTAAAATCCAAACTTTTTTTATTTTCCCAGTCTATGGCTGTTAGGTGTGCTTTTTCCCCTTGTTGACTCCGTATCTCCTTTTGTCATCACTAGAGAACATATATTCGTTAGTCAGTATGCACACCTTACATACATGCAAGCTACTGGAGGTGTGAATTTGCAGGAAGTACTTTGACCAGTATCGGTTATGTATATTAAACGTCAATGTTACCTTTACAAATTAAGCAGTTGGGGGGTGGGGGGGAGCTTTTTTCGTAAGTTTTTAAGGTTAATCAACATTTGTTTGAAGTCAGCACATGTAAAACATGCTTACTTTACATCTGTTTTGTGGTTTTTTTGGTTTTTTTTACTTTTTACAAGGGCCTGTAGTGATAGGACAAGGGGTAATGGGTATAAATTGAAATCAGGGAGGTTTAGATTAGATATCAGGAAGAAATTCTTCACAGAGAGGGTGGTGAGGCACTGGAACAGGTTGCCCAGAGATGTTGTGGATGCCCCATCCCTGGATGTCTTCAAGGCCAGGCTGGATGTGGCTTTGAGCAACCTGGTCTAGTGGAAGGTGTCCCTGCCCATAGCAGGGGGGTTGGAACTAGATGATCTTTAAGGTCCCTTCCAACCCTAACCATTCTATGATTCTATGATTCTATGATTTTTCTCTTTCTGCAGATTTACATTCCTTTCATTCCAACAGACATAAAAACGTATCTCTCTTTCTGTCTTCTGCAGTACTGTTTCATTCTCATAAGCAAAATTTCATAGAACCCACTTAGAGGTGCTGCAACAGCTTTGTCTATTGTGAGGAATGCCAGTCTTGTAAATTTAATACTTACGGTTGTAAAGGCTAGACCCGCGTTCTCTTACTGTCATCAATACTACGTCATTTTCAAGCTGCTTTTTCTTGGGCAAGCTTGTCTGCCTGATGCAACCATCTGGCTTAAGTTTCAGAGAACAGTACAACATGCATGAATACTCTGTCCTGAAACAGAACTGAAAGCCACATAAATAATGCATATTTGTGGCAGCTTAAAAGACTGAAAGCATCACTTTTTCAAAAGCCCTGAGTTCATTTATCCTGTGACTTCATGTTACTTCATGACGTGTATACATCTTATTAGGTAAGCAGCATTGTCACAAGTACCCAAAACTTAGCTAGCTGTACTAAAATAATTTTTCTTACACACATATGATGAATTAGTAATTCCTTCATAATGGAGCATGTGATGAAAGCTCCTTTTGAATTTCATTTCCTTTAAAGCCTAAAAGGGCAAACCTTTGGAAGTGGATAAAAGGCACTGTGAATGGGAGATGCCTGTGGAGATAGAGACAGGAGCTATCTTTTTTGAACATAATGAAACAGTGTACTGAATTTTAAGATACAACCTAAAGTTGCCTGCTTTGCTGCTGGTGGAGGGTTATTTGCAGATGCAGATAAAAAGAATAAATTGTAGGATATCCAGATTAATCGCAGAACATCAGGGCTTAAACTTTTGCAGACTGTTTTCTTTATGTCCTGACCTCCTCAGAACACCTTACTATAAATACTTTGTGTTAATTGGTCGAGTAATGAAAAGTACTCTTTATTCCAAGGAGGAAGGCTTTTTTTTATTTCTCAAAGTGGGTTTGTGTTAGGACTTTTCTGTGTCTCTGCTACACACATCTGAGACTCAGCGACTCAACAGCACCTCCCCATTTGGTATCATCAGCAAACTTGCTAATGGTGCATTCAACTCCTGCATTCAGGTAATTTATAAAAATATTGAACAGAGCTGGCCCTTGAATTGAGCCCTGAGGAACACCAGTAATGGAAAACAAGAAGTTGGAAATTTTGGAAGCTGGAAATTTTCAGAAAAGGCAATGTGAATTATTTAGTGTCTAGGATTCTGTCTTCAAATCAACACATTTTATGCTCAGAAATAGTTAAGAAGTGATTATATAGCCTACACAGTAAGGTTACTGTCATTAGAGATACGTATCTGTCAGATAATACTGAAAGTTCATTTTATCAAAATTTAGATTAGAAAAAATTAGCAAAATAATTAATAGTGAGAACAGTTTCTTTCGATGAACTTGCCCTGGTACAATGTGACGAAGACTCACTTTAAATATAGATCACATCTTTCTGAGCTTGAAGTAATTGACATGTTTTAGGAGTGACCAACACTGCTTAGCTTATGCTGTGCAGTAAAAGTGAACACAGATTCATTGTCTTCAAAGGTCATACTGGTGAAAACTACTTCTGAAAGAAACTCCAGCAACAAAAATCCCCCAAATGACAAGAAAGCAACAGTTTCTTGTTTGGCTTACTGCATAGCACCAAAAGGCATGGAAACAAAAGGGCAGCAAGGAATGAGTAATGTAATGCCACTTTTCTGTTTAAGTGCAATTACAACTACTTTTTAACAGATTGGTTCTCTGTACAAATGAGGCCACAAGTTGTAGCAACAAAATGAGAGTAATGCAGTAGTGGGAATGAGCAGCGGGAGCTGTTAACTTAAGTGCTATAGTACTGCTGTGGACTAAGCGTTGTGGGACAACTATTCTAAGATTCAGAATTAGGATTTAAATGTGTATACGGTCTTCATTGTTTGATTGTAGCATTATGTTGAGAAAGGAAAGTCTGCGGCTGTGGTATATTGTAAGCTGACCTTATTATGATGATGTTTTAAGCTTGTAGATTTTATCATGTGGCATGTTTTTAAAGTCTGGTCATTCCCTTGTGACTGAACGCTTTGAGCTCATAGCATTTTCCACCAAAGCAAGAAGACATCAGAATTTTGGGGGGGGGGGGCGGAACCCACCACATTATTGCCATGTAAGAATATGTTTTCTTACACAGTAATTGCTTTTTTTAATGCTGTACTTTTTATAGGAAGGCTTGTGTAGCTAATATTAAGAAGTTATAAAAGAGAAACAAGAAATTATTCCTCACAGTTACTATAAATAAATACTTGTCAGTTGCCTTGTAAAAAAGGGAGAAGCTAATTTTATATGTGCAGTAAATTCACATATCAACTTTTTTGGTTTCTGCTATACAGAGGATGAATTCAGCCAATATTGATAAATTATGCCGCTAAAATTATGGATAGTACTGTGATCTTTGAAATAGGATAGGGAAAGGTCATTAAAAAATGCCTACATGGAGAATGATGAGTGTTATACAAAGTATAATGGTGGTTTCCATTGCTTTGATTTTGGCCATTTAATGTAGCTGATTAATTGCCTGTCTTTTCTTACTGCACATCCTGTTGTCTCTGTCATCTTCACTGTTGTTTTTGCTCTTCTGGCTCCCCAGTTAAATTCTATCTTTTTTTCCTTTAATGCTGCTGTTATTGAACTGATCAAAATATCTGTTGATATGAATAAAGAAAAGAATGGGAAAGGATGTGAGAGTGTCCATACATTTGCATTTGAAGTAATGCTACTTTGTATTTTAGTAGTGCTGTGTTTTCTTTTCCTTTTAAAAGACAAAATTATTGTGAACAAATCTGCTTTCCTAAAAGCTGGATCCTGCAGTCTGTATAACCACTGACTTTCCATTTACTTTGACAGCTGGGGATATTCAAAGGGTGCTGGCAGCAGTAAGGATGATGTCCTGTCCCAGCAAAACTAATGGTGGAAAATCTATTGAATTATTTGGGTTTGGCAGTTGATTCTGTGATTCCAGAGACCTGAAGTTTTGTCTCTAATTCAGTGCTTATTGCAAGCTGTGCATGTCTCTTTCTGATGTAGTAGGGGGGAAAACATATGGAGACCTTTCTTAAGATTCTGTTTAGGGATTTATTTGGGTTTTTTTTATTTTATTAATGATATTTTTGTTCAATCTGGGTTATTTTAGTTTCAGTGTAGCTCACCAGTAAATCTACTCATTTATTTTCCTGAGCAGGTTGGAAGGTAAAATGGGCTTTGAAGCTGTGATAGTGCAGTATATATGCAAGCAAAATGCCTTTCTGACCTCATTGGAGAAGTTTGTGTTCACTGGGACTCTGGAATGAGGTCTTTTAGTAGAACACATGCCCTAGCCAGGGATAAAGCAGGCATTTCTATTGATCTACAAGCGATCTGTCAAAACTTCTCTGATCAGGCTTTTTACTATCTCGTCTTGAGTCCTTTTTTTAATGACATCTATTATCAGATTGAAATGGCGATTGAGACACTGCAAAAGTCTGATGGTCTGTCCACTCACAGAAGCTCTCTTCTCAACAGCCATGTAAGTTGTCTCTTCTTCACATACACTCTCTCCTGTTTGTTCTGCATGCTTAGCCTGCCTCTAAATGTTTGTTTTAATTTAGTACTACATTTTGCTCTTAATTTTCTCGTCTTAGTTGCCTGTAATCTTCTAGTACATCGCCCATGGCTTTATTTTGTCAGATTAAATGTCTTTATGGTATACTGCAGAGTGTTACTGTTTCCTATGCTCTACACCTGTGTTAAAACAAGTTAACACATTTGACTGTTTTGCAGATTACAGTTTAAATGTCAAGATAAAGTTCAAATAATTCTAAATTAGCTGGCTTTTGACATTTTAAATAAAGTTGTCTACAAAGCTAAGTCTGTGTACTCTGTATTAATTTCATGGCATGTGAAGAGGAATAGAAGAAACAAACAGCATGCCTAAATAACATCTTCAGGTTATTTTTAGGTGTTTCTTCATTTATCCTGAATAGAGTTAATTATTAAATTACTTCCTTAAGAATCTTAGAAGACCCAAGTGATGACCTGGAAAAAAACTGAAAGCATTATCTTAATTTGAAGTACACAAAAGTCTCTTATTCAGCTGCTTTTTGCTTTGTTCTTACTCTGCAAATATTACAGTTAAGAACTTTCTAAACACAAAATTAAAAGATATTGTGTAAAAGCATGATCTCCAAATATAGTGATAAATCCATTATGTGTAACTTTTAAAAAAAAAGGAAAAAGCCCCGAATTTAATTTTAAACTTATTATATAACTAATAATATTGTTTAGTAATGTTCTTTTTTCTGTTGGTATTTGTGGTTTTGTATTTTTGCCATGTTGATTAGTTTGTATTCATCTTACCTCTTTTTTCTTTCCCAGCTTTACTGATTATATAAATTCATATTCCTTTATTCTTTTAAAGAATAAATTTACATTTGG
>NW_010231285.1:15303-21469 GCF_000690775.1 Eurypyga helias | reverse complement strand
TTATGTCAAAGTCGAAATTAGAATTCTTTTGTGGAAATTTTAAGCAAACTTTTTAGTTTGGTTTGGTTTTAGAAAATGCCAAAGTTGAAAGAAGAAAATCGTATTACAGAAAGTTATACAAAAGGTTATACAGGAGAACTTTTAGATGCCACCTTGGATGTTTACATGCATTGTTTTGAAGATAAGACTGTATCAAAATTATTATTTAAATAATAATAGATAGTATTAGATAATTTCAAAATTATTATTTAAGTGTCATTTTTAAAGGGACCGTAACTTTTTTTGGCAAAGTGTCACGGATTTCTGTTAAGACTTGGAACACTTGAAGTGTTGATAAATTTGTGTTTAATTCTATTATGAAGCTGCTGTGCCCCAGTAAACTATGTTCCACTCACTGCTGGTGCTCTGCACTGTTCACAATGTCTTCCTAATAATGAGATCTGCATCCAACCGTTAATTCTTATGAAGATACTTCTTTCTTGACTGTTAAGGCTTTTTCAAAATTATCCTTGAATTTGTGAAAAGCTAAAACTAAATAACCCCAGAAATTATCTCTGTACATGATTTCATGGCAATCAGTCTTTTGTAGCCTTGGTCATTTTGGAAGAAGTAAACAATCTAGATTAAACTTACTGGATGTTTTGCCTATTTTTAAAGTAATGGTTATTGACTTTCAACTCAAGTAAGGACAGTATCTAGGAAGTATATGTGTGGGTCTCTTTATACTGTTCTTGATTTGGACTTCTAATGTTTGGTTTGGAATTTATTAAATAATAGGGTGTCATAGGTTTTTTTAATAGAATTCTAAATTGTGCATTTAATTATCTTTCAGTTTTGCAGATGATAGGTTTATTTGTGGGAAGAGACTAGTTTTCAATTGGGATTTTCAGCCTATGATACCTCTGTGAGGTTTTCTAGAATTTTTTTTTTGCCTAAATTCATGTGTGCTCATTTTAAGACGTTTGTAATTTCTCCATTTTATTATCTTTCTTGATTTATTTCTGCATGAGATAGACTTCTTTAATTAATTGATATTTGAATGTTTTATAAACATTGCAACTTAATTGGAGTCACAGTCATTTTAGCAGGTCTGACTCTGTAAACATTTCATACCTTGATCCATTTTATTCATGCAGTATGGTCAGTACTATGAACTAAAAAGCCAGGATTCAAACCTGAACCACTCAGTTTTAGAATTATATTTCAACTTCGTAGAAAAATGGTGTGGGGTTTTTTTTTTGTTGTTTTTTGTTTGTTTGTTTGTTTAAGTTACTTATAACAGTTTTATAGTGTTTGGGGATAATTTTCCTTTTAAAATCATATATTAACTGTACTTTTTCTTCCAGGCTATAATCTAACAAGTAATGATTTCAAACTTTTGCTCTTAAGTACTTGAATGCAAGAGCAAAAATTCTTATATTGCACTTACCTTGATTTTGGTTTTTTCGGTGTTGAATAATGCAAGTTATGTTGTTGAATAATGCAAGAAATAACATCTGTTAGAAATTTATATCATTAATGTAGTGCACTTAAAGTGATTCATAATGGGTTAGAAGCCATCTAGAGGAAAATAATGCTACATACAGAACCTCATTGGAAAACAATCATTTTTTGTGTGACAGTCTTTTGGGATTGACAAAGTTTTTACATTTGGGGAAAACAAATACTTCACATTCTGTACCTGTTCTGATTAAATTATACATTCAATAATATATGAGAAATGTTATATAAATGCATATAATATAAATACAAAAGTAATAATAGGTTTTAAATAGAGATAAAATGCAACAGTTGAAAGTTAAAATTATCTTTGTTTCTAAGCCCAGACAGACTTTTGCAAGGTCATTAGTGAAATAAGTTTAATACACTCAGATAAAAGTTAATGTTTATGATTATACTTTTTCTTCAGCTTTATTTCAAAATAACAGATCTTCATTTTGAAAGCACTTGTAAATGCTAAGACTTTTTAAAAATAAAATTATATGATAACTGATACAAAGATGACAAACTGTACTTTATTCATTTCGTCTGTTTGAAATGCAAAACTACCTGCAAACTGAGCTAAAAGTTTTCTGTCTTGGAAACATTTACATCTTCTGTATATTTTTCTAGAGCTTATATTTAAGAAACATGGAAAAGTTACGGGCATGTTTTCAATAAAAAGCAAACACAATGTTATAGAATAAATTTTCTAGTAATGTTTTTGCATTTGTATTGTGAATTTCTCACTGTGACTAAAACATAGCTATAAATTCAATATTTTTTTAATCATCTGTGCTTCAGTACATAGAAGTTTTGTGATAAAGAAAAGCTTAGGACTGAAATAGCATTTCATGGCTATTGCACACTAAAATATTTATGTTCTTTGCATGGTAAGTTGCACTGAGCATTGATAGAACAGAATTTTGCACTGCTCTAACAGAAAATAATTCTTCAAAGGAATAAATAACATATAGACCATGTATATCTTTTTTTGTTACTTAGTAATTTATGTTTTGTTTGTGGTAGTTAATGCTTTGCTGGACTAAATTAAAAATTATTACACATTTGTGTGAATAGCTAGCTGATCAGCATAAAAGTTTGTAGCAAGTCCTGAAGACACAGTGTTGTCAGTTTGCATTTTCACTGGATAATCAAATTAAGTCTAGAGTTTTGGTAAGATCTCAGATCCTAGCAACCTTGAATATTCACAGTGTACTATTTTGGTATAAATACTTGGGAAAACAGTGAAAAAAAATCCAAACAAAAAATGAAATTGTGAATCATTCAAGCTATATCTAAAGGAGAATTTCAGGGAACTGAAACATGGCAAGTACTGGGGAAAGATAAAGAAAATGTTAGTGTATTAGAAAACTAAAACATTGGAATTTAAATGCATCCTCATCCTATATTATTTTTGGTCATTTTTGTCATTCTCCTATAATGTACATCTAGGAGTATTTAAATGTCCCTTTTACCTTTTTGTAAGAGCTGGAAGTGTTTCATGAGTGTGCGTTACTTGGAAAGTCCAATGATGTTACATGAAAAGTTTTTTCCTGCCTGTGTCTAAAATTACCTACCACAATTCCATAAGAAGATTAGTATTTTTCCAAGAATCTCATTCTGTTCCTCCTGAAAGTCAAAGGCAAACAGGCTCCAACTGAAAGGAATTGTACTCCTACTGCTTTGTAGATGTAGCAGTTATTTTCAACATTATCTATGTAACTCTCTGATTTATATGCAATACCTTTTTTTTTCTTTTATGTATGTGAGAGTAAAAAATATCCTAGTCAGCTAAGTGTTGGAATATTTTTTAACATCAGGCACAGAAAAATAGTTTAATACTCCATGTTTACAAATACATTAACTATTATTAGTCCAAAGAGTTTGTTTTCTGCAATTGATGTGAATTATATTTATGATTATTTCTTTGCAGTAATAACAGTTTATCTCCAAATCCTTATACCTTTATCAAGTATTGGTGTGTGGTAGTGAATCAAAAATATTTTAAGGAGTGGACAATTACTTGAGGTCACAGGTGCAATGATTTCTATTTCCTCGTAATTCTGAAGATCCTAAAGCACTGTGGTATAGCTAGCATTTAAGGGATCTCTGAATAAGGAAGTAATTGTTTAATAGACCTGAAGAGTGGTTTCAAGACTGTCAAAAGTTGATGTTGTATGGCTAAGATATTTTTAATAAAGTAATTATGATTTTTTTTCCCTGTTTTGTATGTGATACAGCTTCAGTGGCTTTTAGACAACTATGAAACTGCAGAAGGAGTGAGCCTTCCAAGAAGTACCCTTTACAACCATTACTTACGACATTGTCAGGAACACAAGTTGGATCCAGTCAATGCTGCCTCCTTTGGAAAACTCATACGGTCAATCTTCATGGGATTACGGACCAGAAGACTTGGAACTAGGTATAGCTAATGAAATCCTGAACTATAGTAGAAAATATAAATAATAATTATGAATAAGAAACTTGCCTGCTAATAAAAAACTAAATTAAGCTTGTATTTAAATATTAGAGTGGTTTTCTGTTGGTTGTCTTTCTTAATATTGAACAGTTTTATGCTTTTCCAGATGTTATTATATTTTTACTTCTCCTGGTTTTAACTGTTATGTGTTACATTTTGATAAATACACTGCAGATTTTTATCAGTACACATAAAATGTAGCTTCTTGATTGGAAACAATTGTTTTTCTGCATAACTAGAAACTTGTATTAATTTCCATGTTGTTGTTCTTACTCAAGTGGATTACAAGTTAAAATTCTGGATCATACGTGTTTAAGAGAGTGAATTAATTTCCAAAAGGTGGTTAAATGACATCCATCTAAAACAGGTATGACAGAAGAGTCATGCTTGGTTTGTGGGTATTATTTGCCAGTCAACATGCATTGTAAAGTAAATCTAATATTGATGCATAAAACTAGTGTTACTGCTCTTTTAATTCTTGCTCTTTCATAAAGGGGGAACTCCAAGTATCATTACTATGGTATTCGTGTCAAGCCAGACTCTCCTCTTAATCGACTACAAGAGGACATGCAATATATGGCTATGAGACAACAGCCCATGCAGCAGAAACAGAGGTAAAGTGTAACATGAACATGAACATTTGTTAATATTTCTACTTTACAAATCCTTGTTTTTCCTTTACATGGAAAAGCTGAATACTAATGCAACTATTGTTCAGCTTCTCTGCTCTGGAAAAAAAAAAAAAGTTTGTTAGATATTCAGGTGACATCACTAAAGTTAGATATCAGTCAACATTAAAGAATACTTACATAAAATCTGTCATAAATTTGTAAACAGTAATAGTAATAATAAAGTGAGATATGATATGAACACACTGTTCTTAAGTGTCTTGAGTTCTTATACCACAAGCTGAAGAAAATCTGTAAGAGCTTGAATTTCAGATTTTGCTGTTTGTATTTATTACTGTATCATTTTTATGTATAAGCAGCTTCTAAGAGAGCTTTTGATTAAGTTCTTTTTGGTGCTTATTTCCTCTCCTTGTGAAGAATTAATGTGACAGTAGTGGTTTGCCTGTGAGTTGATTTAAGTATTTTCCCTCAGCATCTGTTATTCCTGTGGATCCTATGAAAGCTCAGAAGTATCTGAAAGCAGTGACACAGTACCCACAAAGGGCTGCACAGGTGGTGAAAGAACGTGTGAATAGAAAATTTTAGGAAAAATTTGAAATCAGTACATTTCTTCCAAATTAATTTTTATTTGACTGATGTCACCAGCCTCCCATATTACCCTAAGTGAAATATCTGAGATGAGTAATTTCATGAAACTTACAGGTAGAACAGCATATAAAGCAAGTTTAGTTACAGTACTAAATACATATTCCTGGTAAGATATAGGTCATATCTGTCTTGTGCTGGGCATAATATGGAAGCATGATTCCCAATTTGATCATGTAGGAAATTCATGTTACAAAAAACATTGCAGGATTATATGGTAAGAAAAGGTGACTTATACTTAGAGTCTCTAAGCAAGCTTGTTTTACCCACTCAAGCTAACTTACTCACAGATGTCATTCACTCACACTCAAATTGTCACTGTATATACCAAGACATAAGCCACAACTAGAATTGTTTCCATGAAATTGTTTCTGCTGAAATTGTGCCAATTATCTAATCATCATCACCTCTCTTTTCTTCTTCATTTACAATGACAAAGTGATTTTGAACGTGCATTATCTAACTCGTAGGAGTGAATACTGCTTTTCTTTATTATTTGCTTTATTACTTTGTTTAGTACAGACAAATGTTTTATGTAATTCCCTTATTTTCCTTACGTAGGTACATTTGGTGGCAGTTTCTTAGCATTATCTTTATGTCAGTTTGTTCCCTGCTTACATTTGAATGTACTCACACACACAGCTTTGTGTAGCAGTTAGCGCATACCTTTAACCCATGTTTCATGTCTTCACGCACATAGATGCACAAGCACTCTTCCATTCATACTGAATTCATACCAATGTTAAGCTCTGCTGGGAGAATCAGTAAAGAGATCCAGACAAGCATGGCCAGCAGGTCAAGGGAGGTGATTCTGCCTCTCTGCTCTTGTGAGACCCCCCCTGGAATACTACATCCAGCTGTGGGGCCCTCAACATAAGAAAGGTATAAGACTGGTTGCAGCGGGTACAGAGGAGGCCACAAAGATGATCAG
>NW_010231285.1:0-14733 GCF_000690775.1 Eurypyga helias | reverse complement strand
TCTATGATTCTATGAAGGCTGGGAACTACAAAGTACTGTGTGCAAGTTTTGGTCAGGATAGAGTTAATTTTCTTCACAGTAGCTAGTATAAGGCCATGTTTTGGATTTGTGCTGAGAAAAATATTGACAATAAACTAATGTTTTTAGTTGTTCCAAACCAATGTTTGTATTAAGTGAAGGACTTTTTCAGTTTCTGATACTGCACTTGTGTTCCCAGCTTCCCTGCATTCATCCAGGGCAGCTGACCCAAGCTGACAAAAGGGACATTTCATGCCATAAAATGTCATGCTTGTCTGGGGGCTCCCTCAGTGTGCTCTCATGCTCTCACAGACTCTTCTGTCTCTGGTTCTTGCTGCTTCTGGACTGGCTGGGCATCAGTCAGCAGTCGGAGAGCAGTTTTATCATTTGGGTGTTTTTCCCATTACTGTTTTCCTTCTCATTACATACAGTTATCATTAGTAATAGTTCTATTTTTCTTCATCATTTATTATTAGTGTTATTATTGTTGTTGCTGTTATTATTATTACATATTATTAGTATTATTTGCATCATTGTTTTATTTATTTTTATTTCTTTATTTTTAATTACTAAACTGTTCTTATCTCAACCAACGAGTTCTTTCCTGTTCTTCCTCTGATTCTCTCCCCCATGCCACTGGGGAGAGGGAGGTGAATGAGCAACTGTGTGGTTCTTGATTACTGACTGGAGCTAAACCATGATACACTGGATAATTATGCTGAATAGGTAGCTTTTACATGAAAAGTACTGTGCTGTAGTAGAAAAGTTGGTTGTGCATTAATTTCAGTTGAGGCTAGCAATAAGACAGAAGAATGGGAAAATGAAAGAAGTGGAAGCCTCAATCATCTATCTGCAGTACTGACTGCAGAAAAGACCACCATGTTGTTATTACTTAATATGGCTTTGTTATTAAATCCTGAAAAGCAGCTGTCCCAGTATTTCTTCCTAGATGAGGCATTATCTCTTTGCTCAGGACCTTGCCTTACTTACCTTCTTGTCCTTTAAGACAAAAGACTAGCTGATCTCTTTACACTCTTGAAATCTTGTGATGTCCCTAGTTAGGTACCTGTGCTGGTTTTTGTCAGGAAATAGCTGCTTTTCTCCACAGTGCGGTCGGTTGGCCCAGAACAGCCGAAGGAGTGTTTCATTCCATGGTATGTCAGGCTCGGGGCACATCTGCAGTTCTGAGGTGGGAAGTGGCCTGGTGGGGTCTTTGAAGACTTGGGATAGCTTGATAGCTGGGTCATGAGCTCCTTTGTGAGCTCTTGGCACAATTGTTAGCAGTGGGGTGGGTTAGTTTGTTAGTGGACTGGGGAGTCAGATGGCTTTTTCCAGGTGGGGTTGTTGTCCTGGGGCTCTGGCTTTGGGGGCTCTGAGGATTCTCACTACTCAGGACCTGGCTGTGTGTCAGTCAGTGAGCAATTGTATGATAGGTGCTCTTTTCTATTATTTTAATTACTTATCACTATAATACAGTATCACTATAATGTTAATTTATATTATTAAATAGTTCTTAAATTTACAAGCTTCCTTGCCTTTTCCTCTGACTCTCCTCCTCCACTAGTGGAGGGGGGAAGGTCAGCAAGTGGCTGTGTGGTACTTTACAGAGAGCCCAGGTTAAAACCACGACATTACCCTAGAAATAGAAGCATTGTTCACATAGTCGTACTGGTGTACTGTTCATTCAAAGTAATTCTTAGCATCTTTGTTCACTCCTTAGCTCAGAGTACACAGATCTCAGTAAAATACTTTCTGCTTTCCGAACTCCTAACATCCTAAATAAATAAAATGCAGACATCAAGAAGCTAGCCAGGCTTTGACAGTTGCACTGTGAAAAACATATATTGGCTCTGCTCTACATATCATCAAACATACAAGCAATACTGAACAGGCTATAGATATTTTCAGAATTAAGATGTTTATCCAACAAAATAAAGGAAATTTTCCTTGAAAAATAGAAATCCATGAGCCACTATTACTTTAACATACTTATTCATACTTATCTGAACCAGAAAACTGCTATTTTTTTTAACAGAAACAGGTCTTTTCAAAACCAACTATGATGATTCCAGAACATTTTTGTCTCACTGGAATGTGCTGGTTATGACAGACATTTCAGAAAAAGATTTAACAAATCAATTAATTTATTCCACAATCTAGTTTGTTTACTTCATTACAGGCACTCCTTAGTGTGTAGCAATCATGAGCTTTGGTCCATTCTTCTCTCTTTGTAGCCTTACTTTTTAAGTTTAAGATAGTCTTTCTTCATACAATGTCAAGCTTTATTCAACGTTCTTAAAGTAAAAATGTCTGTATAATTTGCTTGATTAATTTTAATAGAAACTGAGATACGCTTGTGTTTTGTAGCCCTCAGAAGCTAGGCATTTATAGGAAAAAAGAAGTGCTAAATATAAAAATGACTTAATTTAAAACTTTCAGTACACAGTTTAAAAAGTGGATTTGTATTTTTGAAGTAAGATTTCTTCCACATTTACTGAACGTACCTAGTATCTAATTTCAATATTTGATATATGTCTGTATGTATTTTTGTCATAGTTGTCATAGTGTATTGAAGAATTCTAGCATGATTTATTAAGAGAGAGCTGAAGGACTGAACATTATAATTTACATGATTAGGGTAACATTGCTCTTTCTCCAGCTTTACTAATATTTCTATTGTGTCTTTTGTCCTTTAAATTATTTGTAAATTGAAGTCAATATACTTTTTCTATGTAGTTATACCAATTCTACCACCTCTGTGAGACACATCTAATTGGCTAAACAGTTCTTTCTGGCAAAGGCTGTAGACTGAATGTTTTCTGTGGATCATTTTTCTTTGTTAATTTTCTTTATTTGAGGCTCATGCACCTTTTCTATTTGCATAACTTGAATATCTCAAAGTGCCTTTGTATGTTCATGTTCAGACTTTGTTCTGGGCTTGAACTCAAGGGTCAAAGATTTATTAGACATAATTTTAAGATGGAAGGTAATGCTGTTAGTTGCTTAGTCTTGGTTATCAGTGGGAGCTTTGGGAGTACTCTTTCTTTGCTCCAGTAAGAAGGAAGAACAGTATCTACAGATCACAGGTGCTAATGGTCCTATCTTCCAACTGAGACAGTGGTTTGGAGGCAACAACCACATACCAAGAGACTTTGAACTGAAGAAATGCACAGTTAACTACTAATCTTGGATGGGATAACACCCTGCCTTTCAGCTGGGCCTTCTGTATGCATCAGACTTGTAAGGGAAGGCCTGGCTTGCCTCCATAAAACTGGGCGACAAGTTTGTTAAGACACAATATCCTAAAATCGTAAGAGAACTTACATGATAAACAACTAAAGAGCCTTCTAATGGAGTAGTTCAGAGTAAATCACAGTCTTTCACTTGAACGAGCAGAGATATTTCGTGTGTAGTGTGGTTATGATGCCGAAGTGATTGTGGCTTAAAAATCTAGGAACTTATGCTTAGGCTTCTAGATTAGATGTATCTCAACAATGCTTATTGGACTGAGAAGAGATGTTTTAAAAGAACACAGGAAAATTGCATTTCTTAAATTTCTTTACTGGTTCTGATTTCAGATAACCATGCTTTTATTGAAATATAGCCTCTGCATTATTTTTGAGGCTTCATGATGTATGCACAACTGTACACTTGGAAGTGGTTTTGTTTTCTTCAGACACTAAAAAGAAACCAGTACAAATTTAATCTATACACCAAAACTTCTGATAGGATGCAAATGCTTCTCAGGTATTTCTTTGGTACTTGCAGGTTTTGCATCTTCACTAATTTTTTTTAAGCATTTGTGTTGCTTCAATTTTCTTGTAGTTAACAGCTTTAGTATGTGTTGCTTGTGGTGTTGCAAGCTGTTTGAATCAACTTTTGTCTTCTGCTGATTTTAAAAGCTGGGAGTTTTTTCCCCTAGTAACATCAATGGCAACATTTTATTTGCATAAAGTAGTAAAGTACTTTACACATTGTTATGCATAAGTCACCATCTTGTTACACAGTTCCATTAACTCACTTCTCACAGACATCAGTGAACTGCTAGTGATAAATCACAGTAATAGATTTAAAATAAAAATAAAATAGAGATGAATCTTCAGAGCTTAGTTCTGTTTCTTGAAGCCCTACTGTTTGTCTTTTAGCAAGCCAGGATAGAAGACAGAGTTTTTAAGAAAAAGAGAGAATATTATAAATTGCATAACAGTATGAGTTGGATTTTTCAGAAAAAGACTAAATTCTAAGACTTAGAGTAAAATCCAAATAGTGGCAGCATGGCAACAGTACAGGCAAACAACAAAATTTGCGGAAAATTTCACTAAATAAGCTGCTGTCTGTTTTTTGTCTGTCTTGTGACTTAGTCAATACATTTTGGCTTCTCATAGTTTTGAGTTTTTAGCTTGTTTCTCTTCCCTACCAATTTCACCTGTGCATTTCAAACCAAGCAGGCACTTTATTATACTTTCCCTTCTGCATTATCTTATTAATGAATATGGTTTGTTTGCTGCACTTGAATTTTAGTCAGGAAGTTATTAATCTGTTCTGCAGTGTGAGAGAAATTTCTGTTAATGAAGTTCTTTCACAGTTCAACTATGGAAGTCAATAAAGTTGTATACTAAATTAACTACAAAGTGAGACCGGTATATCATTCAGAGTCAGTTCTGACTTACCTGATTTTATGTTGTTATTTCAGTGGTTTAGGGTGGGTTTTTTTTATTTTGTATAGCTTTGCACGAATTGAAAAAATGTCTGTTGCTGACTAAAGACTTACAAACTTTTACTGTGTTTATGCTAACCTGTATAAAATTCAAATGGTGTCCTTTCTGGGTCAAATATTATTAGGAAGCTGTAATATTCATGTAAAGTCAGTTACCATTTTCTGCTCCCAGTCTCCTAGGATCTAGGAAAGATGAAATAAGGCATAGCTTAGTAGTGAGTACAATAGGGGAATAGAGTAAAAGTATGGATAATTTTAGGAAATGCAACTCTTACCAGTTAGGAAATTGTAGCTATTTTTTCCATACTCCAAGAAGGGCTTGAATTTAACTAAAGAATCTGGAGACCTGTTTGATGTCTAAACTGCCAGAGCTCTACTTGTATGTAAAAGACAGCTGATCTAAAAGTTTTAACCATTGTCTGCTTTTGTTTCATCTGAAACTCCTGAAGTGGGTTTTTTTGGGTTTGGGTTTTTTTTTTTTTCCATTCTTTGGTTTCATTTTGTAAGTAATTTTCTAATGCTGTTGAAACTGGTTAACTCCTGTGATGAGTTAATCTATCACAGAGCCAGAATTAAGAATTTAGCCCAGCATATTTTATATAAAGCACAGTGGAGTAAGTAGGTAGATAATCCTTATTCCTAGCATCAAAGGATTAAGTTGGCTTTTATACTTTAATTAAAAGGGTTTTTTGCATAACTGATAAACTCTGAGAAGAGTGTTATTTTTATATATTCAAAACATTTTGAATCCTATTTCAGCTGAATGGTCAGTAAAAGAATAAATTATGTAGAAAGAAATGGAACTGTCTTGAAGTTGATCCTCTGCCTAGAATTTGTAATTATAATGTATAGTGAGAGAGAAGTTAACAATTCCAGAACTGCCTGGAATACAGGTAGATTTATCAACTAATGGCAAGCTCATTCAGAAGAGTTCAGTGTTACCATGATAACAGAGATGAAATTTTATTTATTAAAGTTGATTAGAGTTTCACTGTTGTCTTCAACAGGCATAGGATTTTACACTAGACAATTAGAGAAAGCGAAACTTCATATAAATGTCCGAGAGATAGGATTGGTATAGGTGTCTTCTTTTTTCCCAAGCACTGAATATCCTGAAGTTATAAAACTACTTGTTAACTACGACAGGAGTCTTTCTGTGGAAAGGTGTACTTTTTGTCTTTTATTACTGCATAGATTTATGTCATGAATGCCTCGAATATTGAACAGGTGTTTTTCATGGGAACTTTATTTTGAAATAAAATCTCGGTAATTACATGAGATAATGCTGGTTTAGGTTTAATGGAAACTAAATGTTCCCAACTGCTTCTCAAGGTAATGAATTGAGAGTGGAATTTCTTGTCGCATTTCTAAAGTGATCATGGAGTTTTACAGTCTGCGCAACAATTCCAGTCTGAGTGATCATTAAACCAAACTTTATTTAGCTTTGGAGTTTCTCTTATTTTCTTTTTCAGTGGCCACAATTCCTTTTCAAAAGTGCAAAGCATCCAAGATGTTACCATTAAGGCCTGGGACAGAGTAAATTCTCAGTTGTATTGGAAGTGACAGGCATCATCTTCAGCCTGTCAGACTGACTCTCGAGACAAACACTTGGCCATCCAAATCAACAGTCTCGTTCATATCATTGTGGTTTATGTCCCTTATAAAGGATTCTGAAAATTGACTAGTGAAGAGTTTGGGTTTCCACGTAGCTTTCTCAGGCCTGTGCTTCTGAAAGAAGTTTGTTGGATTTGAAAAGTCTTTCCCCATCCTCAGACTGTAATACTATTTTGTCGTAATGAAATACTATTTTTTAATTACACAATTATTGGGAAGTCAAGCTATTTGGAAAGGGAAAGATTTGGTGTCTTCTGGTGTAAATTAGCTGGTCTTACAGTAGGTACACTGTTTCTAAGCTAAATTCCACAGGAAATCGGTAGTGGTGCTGCATTATCACCTTTATTACTTCTGTAGTGTATTGTTAATGCTCTGGCTTCTCTTAGTAATTGTTTCTTCTGTTATTTGCAAAATAAATGAAAATGTGTGAATTCTTTTGCTACTTTTTTGAGGTGGAGAAATCAGAGCAAACATAGATGGTATGATCTTCTTTATGAAGAGGTAAACAGAAAGAATAATATTGTACTTGATATTTTGTAGGTATAAGCCTATGCAGAAAGTGGATGGAGTCGCAGATGGCTTCACAGGAAGTGGTCAACAGACAGGCACATCTGTTGAACAAACTGTTATTGCCCAAAGTCAACATCATCAACAGTTTTTAGGTATGAAAGCAAGTTTTATAGTGCTGTATAAACAAATCCGATGTACTTCATTATCACTGTGAATATCAAATCAATACAAATACAGGTGTTGCTTCTAAGGTTACCTTTTAAAATTTTTTACATTTTACTCTTTAAAATTCTTACAACAGAACAAAATGACACTTAAATTACATGTTCTGTCATATGAGCTTTATTTAACATGCATCTAATATGCATCATGTAAGTATAAAAGAAAATATTGGCAAATACTGCATTTGTGTGATCTATTCGATATTATATAAATCACAATGCAGTTGCTGTGCAAAGTTATATTAGACATGCATATTGAAATTCCTGCAGTTACATTTGTTCCCTGCATGTGCATTACAGTGCATTTTATTTCTTAAAAGTGGGGCAGTGGTGTTGCAGTACTAAGCAGATTAGCCAGCCAGTGGGCTTTTTTGAAAGTGTGCTGTGGTGTTACAAATGGAAAGAGCCAAATAGTTTCAACTAGAACCCCAAAATTAATGTTTTGAAATGTTCAAGTTATGGATTCATGGATCCAGTTAAGTCTGTGTTCTCAGTAATGGAAACAAATGGTAATTTAGTTATTTGTTTGTGTAGAAAGACTCTGGCTGTGTTCTTGCAGAAGGTACAGGCTTATTTGGTCGGTTTTTTCAAGCATGAAATCCTTTGGTCTAATTTCACTGTTACTGAAATCATTGGGAACAGAAGTGTAGCATTAAAATATTTTGAATCTTTCTTTCCAAGTACCCTTCAGTGAAGCATTTTCCTTTTATATCAGCTTGTCTCTTGGAAACATTTGTGACAAATAGTAAAAACACACATTGGCTCTACTGGAAAGTTCAGTAAGTCTCAAATAAAAATGTATATTGAGTCTACTAAATCCCATCATACCTGACTATATAGGAACTCTTCAGTTGAACAAGGAAAAAACACTATTCAAGGATTAATCTTTCACACACCGACATAGATATTTTCCTTCATCCTATAATATTCTGAAAACATGTGTAAGCTGTTCTATATAGGTGTAGTATATACATGACATCTTTTTAATGTCTTCAAGAGTACTGTCATAGTTCTTTTCAATTAAAAAATGCTGGCTGAATTTGTTTACAATATTAACGTACAACAGGTGTGAAAGAATTTTTTCTTTGAACATTATGACCTTTTGGAATTAATTTCTTTGTATCATCCTTAGTTTTTTTCTTAATCGTACTGTAACTGGCACGGTTCACAACAGCCCTCTTTCATTATGTTGTCATGGAAACAGATGCATCTCGAGTACTTCCAGAGTTTGGGGAAGTTGAAATATCTTCTCTACCAGATGGTACTACCTTTGAGGACATCAAATCACTGCAGAGTCTTTATCGAGAGCACTGTGAGGTATTTCCTATAAATCATTTCTTTTTTAAAGTTTATGAAATCTAGTATGTGATTATCCTCCAGAATATTTTGCTTGTTTCATTAGAAAGGACATCAGCAAAGAAGGTTTTTCTGGAGGGACTCCTTTACAGGGGAAAAAAGTAATATATAATAGACACTGAGAATGGAATGTAGTTATGTGTATGGTTTCAGAATGTTAGAGAAACTAAACTTCAGATTGTACATGCAGACCTTTGGTTTAGTGAATAGGAAATTTGAATCAGGTTAACTTGTAATTTTTTTACATTAAAAGCAGTAAATTTTTTTGTCATTTTAAAGAAACATTGAGACCTTTAAGCCACATTTGATATTGAAAATATGTCTTTTAACATTATTTCTGAAGGTGCTTTCAAACCTGTACTGAATTATAAAAAATTAATAAAATGTCAGGTTTCCTTTGTGATTGCAGTAGCATTAAGTATTTTCTTTGTGTGACTTCCTCTGATACATTTACATAGGTCATGCTCATTTCTGGAGACTTCTGAGCATGGGCACTTGGCCTTAACTCAACTCTCTCTGCACACGAGTTTATAGTGCTGGATAATTCATGGATATCAAGGGTATTAAAACAGATATTATTTATAACTTGAGAAATGTACAGTTTGCCTTTGCTCCAATATGCAATGAAGGAAAATAAGCTATAGATCTAGTTCGAGCTGGGAGTAGGGGTCAGCGGGGTGGAAGACAATCTGTACTTGTGTGGTATTTTCTCAGGCAATACTGGATGTGGTTGTGAATCTTCAGTTCAGTCTGATAGAAAAATTGTGGCAAACTTTCTGGCGCTATTCTCCCTCTGCTCCACCTGATGGTACTAATATTACCGAACCAAGGTCAGTAGATGTTTCTCTTTGTCTACTGCTTCTTATGATAATATAATAGTAGTGTCAAATAGGCGTATTGGTTTTACCTGCAGAGTAATATTTTTGTTCTCATATGCTAATTTTTCAAATTAAATTTATGTTGTCTAGCATTTTTGTATATGCTGGTTGTATGCTAAAATGCAGTCTTGAAACGATTGTATCATCCATTTTCCTTTTTGCTTGGACAACTAAAGTAAAAGGTGTCTTTTCACAATATTTTATCCAGTTCTTTTAGGCCAAAATGATACTTTGTACCTCTGCATACTTTGACCGGTGGCAAAGCTATTAGAGGCATTTTTAAAATCTATTTCCATGTGACACAACAGCTCAAGATATTCTGTTAGGTCTGGTTGAGACATGACATCTTTGTAAAATAATACATTTTAACACCCACTGAAGGTTTTACCTGCTGTAAATGCATTCTCATTTATTTGTTTGATACGTCTTTTTCACACCAGCAATCTCAGTGAAATAGAAAGTCGACTTCCAAAAGCAAAGCTGATTAGTCTTTGCAAGAATGAGTCTATTCTGAAATGGATGTGTAATTGTGACCATGTGATGTACCAGGCTTTGGTGGAGATTCTCATTCCTGACGTCCTTAGACCTATTCCTAGTAAGTTGAATACCTGAAACATTTTAAGAATTACTGTGCATGCATGTGTGTAGACGTGGTGGTATTGTGGCTTACAGGGCAGCTTTAGTAGTAAGTTTGAAAGTTAGGAAAGTATCATGTATCATTTATCCTCAATTTTGTTGCATAGGAGGTTGTGCTGAGGGTTGACACATGCTTGGTATTTTAAAAATAACTGAGGATTTTACTGCAGTTGGAAGATGTAGTTTTTAAGATACAGTTTCATATTAAACATATTTCTTTCTCTCTCTGTTACGTTTTCAAATAAAAATGTGTTCCTTGTACCCTGGCTGTAGACTACTTGATAGACCTCGATGTATGTCCTGTAGCCCTGAGCCAATGTGCAGTAATGCCAGTCAGTCCTTCCACTCAGCTGAGTAGTTTTTAGTTTAAACCTTTCATATTAATCTTTGATTACTTGGAGAAAAAATGTGTTTGATCTTTGTGATTCCATTTTTGTACCGTTAGTATTTAGTTCCTTATCAGTGGCTGCTGAAACTAATTTTAATGGCCATTGAGGCAATGAAAAATGAACTCAGAACTTTTTAGTCCAATTTATTATTCCACTACTGAGTATTCTACTACAGTAAATTATTCAATCCACTCTCTTTCTGCTATCCTGACTCTTTCGTTGCAGTATGGAACTGTCCAGCCTTTCAACCATGACCAGGAGTACAGATTTTTTTTTTTCTAAGTCAGTTTTACAGAATCTGTTGTTACTCCAGCAGTCTATTTTTGTGGCTATTTTTGGTGGAAAATGAATTTACATGAAGGAAGTTGAACTCCTTTATAAAGCATTTATTGTTTTGCCTATGCTGTGCTAAATATTATAAAGAGGTCATGTTAGCAACCCACTATAAACCTCATAACTCCTACATATTATATCCTTTCCATGAAAAAACAGCAGTCACTTTGTAAATTGGTATTAATATTTTTCTTTAAAAAATGGGGCCTTCAGTAGCTGTGCAGCTAACAAAGCTGTTTTGTCATGCTGTGAACACCTCTTCTGCTATCGTGACTACATCAGTTGTAATCACCATAAGAATATTTTCAGGTACTGCACTGTGTTGCGAGGGATGAAATAACGGACTTCACGCCATGATCAATATGATCGATGTGAGCCAATTTATTGCAAAATTACATGCCTTTTTATACACTTGTTAAATGCTTAGCACATATGTCATTGATTATGATTGGTTCCTAGCTAATATTATTTGTTAAAAAATGTAGCATCTTTATGAACGGCAAGCTCTGTCCATGTAGCATCTTGCTAAAGGCAAGCTTTGTGCATGTAGCATCTTTGCTATGATGTTCATGTAACATCTTTGCTATAAGCAAGCTTTGTTCACGTAGCAACTTGCAGTTTCTGCGTGGTCAGGTGCAGTGGTTTCGTGAGCTTGTGAGTGTTCACAGTTCTTCATTCCCAAGATCTTCAGATCTTCTTGCTGTAACGTTTCTTCTCCTTGATGCGTTGTTCATTCTCTTCTAGGGCCTGTAGTGTCTTGTTTGCTCTAGGCCGAAGCCAGAGTTGCTCAGGCTCAGAGATTCTCTACATGACCATAGTCCTGCAGAAAATCCTCAACAGCACTGCAGAAAAATTGTATTGACTTTTTGCTTCTCAGGGAAATAAAATTAGGTTTCAGTACACTATGTATGATACAAAAGAAAATTGGAACTGGAAATGTGTAAGGTCTCCAGGTCAGCCATTTACAGAGGCAGGTTTACCTTTTTTAAGGAAAGCCTAAATTCTTGGTAGAGATTGACATAATTTATCTTTTCATCTATGTAGCAAGATAAAGGAAAAATGTTTTCTCAAATGCATGCTTTGAGCAACCTGGTCTAGTGGAAGGTGTCCCTGGCCATGGCAGGGTGGTTGGAACTAGATGATCTTTCAGGTCCCTTCCAACCCAAACCGTTCTATAATTCTATGAAATGGAAAGCTGAAAGTTTGTGATGGAAATTTCCATCACAACAACTGCTGCAATTACTGATACTCTTCTATAAGGGTGCCCGAAACAATACTGCTTTAAAAGATCGTTAGGTGAGGAAGTCAGAACTGCTTATTAAACCAAAACTAAAATCATTATTGCATAATCTATATCTGAATGAGACATTATGAACCTGGACTGGATTTGTCTTTCACTATGTAAAAGCAGCAGACCTGGACATTGAGTACGTAAGTACCGAGGAAGCAAAACATTGCAAGACAGGTACATTGCTTGCTTTTCATTCTGTTTTTCTTCTTTAATGCACAGGTGCCTTGACCCAAGCCATTCGCAATTTTGCAAAAAGCCTTGAAGGCTGGCTTTCAAATGCCATGAACAATATTCCACAGAGGATGATACAAACCAAGGTAGACAAAACTGTTGCAGTATTATTCTTGCAGTGGCAAACCAAGTGAGCGGTAGCATCTAAAAACAGTAGCATTTTAACTTTAATGTTAAAATTTCATGTTTAGCATCAAGTAGCAAATAATGGGAGAGGAAATAACTCGGTTTTGTCAAAAAAATTTTGAGGAGACATTATTTGACCTGCTACATGGACATAATTCACATTTGAGAACTCACTAATACAAAAACAAGAAATTGAAAGTAAAGATTCAATCTGTAGAATTAATCTACAGATAAAGATTACAGTAATTTAAAATAAATCAATTTCTTAATAGGTTGCCGCTGTAAGTGCCTTTGCCCAGACTCTGCGAAGATACACATCTCTCAATCACCTGGCTCAAGCAGCTCGTGCTGTGCTTCAAAATACTTCTCAAATCAATCAGATGCTCAATGATCTTAACCGTGTTGATTTTGCCAATGTTCAGGTAAAATGTAGCTTCAAATAACCAGCTTTAAAAAAAAAAAAAGTGTTATTTCCCCTATGATTTTGAACTTTATTGTTAACTGTCATTATTCTACCAAGGAAGTGAAGTGATTTTGCTGATTCATATATGCAGTGATTCAGTCCAAATGTGAACAGCTTACACTTTAAGAAAGTAAGAGCTCAGAACCATTTTCTGTTTCCATTCAGTGTTTTGAAGTGCACCTTTTCTTCCAACTTCCATGCAGATGTAGAGCAAATACATTCTTAATATGGGTACTATGAATGATGTCTTAATAATAGCATAAATGATATCTTAGAATTAGATCTCAGATAGCATAGCTTCTGAATCTTTCTAAAAGCTATTAAACACACAGCATTGTTTTTAGTAGAGACTGTGTCACTATTTCAAAGGCAATACCTTACTTATCTAAATTCTTAGGCTTAAATTTACAAGATCTCCTGAGTAATTTGTTAGATTAGTACAGATTAGAACTAGTTTCCAGTTAGCTACAGAATGTAAGTTTATATTTTCACTAAGCTTAATTTCTCCACTTTTCTGCCCCTCTGAGGAAAAGTATTTTTTTCCTTTTGCCCACCAAAGTGAAATGTTCCATATTACTTCGAGTTCTATGTTCCCTTGGAGTGTTTTTAACATACTTGTTCACAATCGTAACAGAAGTCAGTTAAGCATACTTGACCAAAGATACACTATATTAAGTATTGAAATATGTTAACATAGATACAGTCTGTGAATGAGGTGTTAACGTGGCGTATGATAGCTGAAGTTTAAGGATATGACTTGCAGTTAGTGAATCTTCATTTTTTGTCTCTTAGTTTCTGAATTGACCAGCTAGTGTTATTTAAACTTGATTGCACTAATTTGTTTATTATGATATGCAGAGTACGTTTCTCCATTTGCGTGCAGTTTTTGTTGTACTTTAAGTAATGTGTAGTCCATTATGCCTTTAGTTAGCAAACAAAACAATCTTTGTTTTCCTACAAAGCTTTCTTTTATAAGATAACAGAAATTGTCCCTGTAAGCTTAACCTCTTTGAAAAGGAATCTTGCGACTGATTCCTTGCCACTTCGTTACTTTAGCCCCTCATTTAACTGTTCTTCTTGCTTGCCTTGCGTATAGTCCCAGAAAACACTGACAAGTCCCAAATATTTGAGTAGAAGAATGATGAATGAGGAAACTAGAAGTCTTTTTGAAAATTAGTGTAGAAAACTACGTTTGTGTTGTTTCCATTGTTCATTCTCATTTCTTTATTTAATGTCTGTTCTTATTTTTTAAGCTTTTCCCATCCATTTGCTTTTGACAAAATTATGCTAGACATAAATATCTCCCTAGTTTATCTAGCCAGGGGGTTGTCCTTTTCATTCACTGAATTGCTTAATTTTTGAGAAAGAATTACATTCTGTGCTTCGGCTTATGTATTGTTAATTCAAAAGTTGCCATGTGCTGTAACAGGAGCAGGCTTCCTGGGTGTGCCAGTGTGATGACAACATGGTTCAGAGACTAGAAACAGATTTCAAGATGACACTTCAACAGCAAAGCACTCTGGAGCAGTGGGCTGCTTGGCTTGATAATGTAATGATGCAAGCACTGAAACCATATGAAGGAAGACCCAGCTTTCCTAAAGCAGCACGGCAATTCCTGTTAAAATGGTCTTTCTACAGGTAGTATGTAATAGACTTCTAAAACATTCTAACTATTCTGTTATTTGCTGAATTGTTCACTGCAGTGAAGTCAACAGATGTAATATCAAACAGTGGCTAAGTCATGAAAAAAGTGGGTTTTTTTTCAGGAAACTATTGTTGTTAACCTTGAATGCAGGGCTACTCGCAAATTTACAGGGACTGAAATGATCCTTGTTTACTGCTTTCAAGGCCTTGTGCAAATGAATGCAAGTGCAATTTTGTTGTGGATTAGAAACATAATATGAAATGTTGTGGTTGAATTAAAATATTAATTATTTAAATAAATTAATT
>NW_010231284.1:15289-73955 GCF_000690775.1 Eurypyga helias | reverse complement strand
AGGTGATCAGGTTTGCTTGGCAGGAAACAAACTTTTATGTTTTGACACAGCTCTGTATATCAAGGTATCTTGAGGCAGCTGCATACAAGACTACCAAGAGCTTCTTGGAGACACAAATGAATCACAGGGATTTTGTGCAGCCTTCAGTAATGCAAACTGAAGCAAACCTTCTGATGAAGCTGTTTGCAATTGCAATGTAAATGCCATCTCTAGCTGCTGAAGGAACAGTGTTTGTAAACCTATGACTCCCAATATCTCCTCGGACAAGTAAACACCTTTTCATGAGTTTCCACAACTGTAAAAGGCAAATAAGCATACTTACATTTCTCGCAATAAATTTTGAGGTCTGCATGTGTAACAAATTTCATAAGTGGGGGTGTTGCATTGCATAATACTGTCTTTTATGATTACAAGACATTTGGCTACTCTGGTAGATTTTGGTATTATGTTTAAGTAAAATACATCCTTGATGAACTATCTCTAACTTTAAAAATAAATGAGTAAAAAACCCTTGAGCAAAATGAAAAAAAAAACCCCTTTTTATTTATTAATTTTATGTTAAGAACTTATGTTATTATAATTAATTTTGCCCACTTTCTTCCAGAAGAAACCCTCCTGAGCCTTCTGACTTCATGGAGTGTGAGAGCCATTTTGACTGGAATAAGTTTTACAGAAAGTTTTCCAGTGATGTCGTAAGCCTTCTTTTATTCTGTTTCTTCTAAAGATGCCGTAATTCTGGACCTTCCATGGGAAACAGCTGGGTACTTTCCCGTTCTTGCCACACACCAGACCTGGGAATATAAGCAAAGTGTGGTGTTGTCTCTTTGCATCAGTTCACACCACCACAAAGAGGTTATCAGTAATGTGAGACTTTAACTAATATGAAATATTTCATTTGTAATTACCATTATCAAACATGTTTTTCTAAATTTTGTGTTTATGATGATTAATTATTTACCAGTTACTTGAAGTCTGAATATTTGTGTAAAATGAGTTTAACCTTTAAAAGTACTGAACACTGTGCCAAGAATGTAATCAGTTTGAAAAACTGGAAATACCTAGTTGGAGAGGACTTTTGCATGTGCTTAAATTTAAACATCTGTATTTCTGTGCTCAGCTGGGCTGAGAGCCTGGTGCTCAGCACCGTGCTAGATCAAGACTTCAAGAAGCACAGATTACCATTAATGCCTCCTTACTTGAGGACACCCTGTCCCATCTGTAGCCGCGCAATCTGCTCTGCCTGGCCAGGCCTGTCCTGCTAAACAGCTTCAGGCCATAAAGATGCTCGGCTGAACCACAGAAATCTCACACCTGCTTTTCCTCACAGCTGTAATGTTCTTCCTTGCTGCCACTCTAGTGCCAGGGCTTCCCACAGCCTCTCTATCTGTCTGTGCACTCTGTCACTGGGGCTAAGGTGGGAAGGAAACTCATGCAGCCCTGGCTGGCCTGGAGGAGCCTCAGCTGCCAATCACCCCTCTCTTTAAGCTACGCTACCCTTGTTCAATAGAGGTAATGGGTCCAGTGGGCAAGTAATAGGTCCGGTGGGTCTATTACACGTTTTTATTGAAAAGCAAAATAAATAGCCCTGTAAAACTCACACACTGCCCCAGGGCTGCAATAATTTATGCACCTTCTTACACCTTCTTTTTCTCTTTGACTTTTTGGAGTTGCTTGAGTGAACTTTTCCAGCATGGCAGGTAAGCGTTTCTGTAAATTCATCACCAATCCTTTCAATAAGGCAGTATTTGAAAATACTGCATGTTGTTATGTGGAGAACTATGGCAGGCCTTTACTACTTGATTATACACATCTGTAGTACCAAAGGAGATCGCATATTACTCACCCAAAGTTGTTTAATAGAAAGGGCATAAAAAACAAAGTATGTATACTATCAGGTTTGATTTCCAGAGAGAATGTGTTTTTCCACAAAACTAAGGAAAGGGTAATTTACCACTCAAACAGGCTGGGAAAAAGGAGAACATTCTTTCCTAAACAGCAACAATTATGCATTTGGCAGGCAGTAGTAAAAGCAATTCTGCTTCCCTTCTTAGCCCATAGTAAATCTGTACCTGGGACTGATTAAACAACTGGAGAGGTGGTGCTTTACTTTTCAAGGTATACTAGTGGATTTTCTTTTTCGATTTTTTTTGTTTGTTTGTTTGTTTGTTTGTTTGTTTTGGTTTTTTTTGGAACTGAACATGTTTTACCAGTAGAGTTAAGACTGTCTCACCTCTTTTGTGGCTGGGTCCCATTCATCTTCATTTATACATATACAGATTATTATGACTGGGGAAAGAAAAGAAATCTCAGTGTTGTTGGAAAATCAGGATGATGAATCAAAGCACGTGATAAAGAAATCATCCCAATAGAAATTCCTTGAGACCTACAGAAATCTGTGCTTTCCTGGATATCATAAGAGCAGTATTTTGAATTGTGCTTTGTCTGTTCCAAGTCGGATCCTGATGGTGCCACAGGATATGAAAATGCTGCACCTTTAAACCCTAATATCAATTTTGGACAAAATCTTAGTAAGGTAAGGGTAGATTTGCTGTACCAAACCAACTGACTCACTGCTCTGCTGCTCTGTCTCTGAAACTTGTTTCTGCATCAGAACATGCCTGCATTAAGCACCTTTGGAATAACCTACCTTTGTAGGGAGGGAAAAAATCTTAAGTCTGTTAGTGGGTATCATATGCCTAAGAACAAAAGAATAGATATATGTTTTAAAACATTTTGTTGACTCTTGTCCCTACTGTTAACAATTTGGATAGTCTCATTACCAGGTGGCTGTTGTGCAGGATGATTTTATCTAAAGCAGCTGTTTTCCATTTTTTTTAGTTCTTACCCATGAAAGCAAAGTAAGTGGGGAAAATAAATAAATAAATAAAAATACTCTCCTAAATTCAATAAAACAATTTAGGCAGAGCACTTGAGACAGATGCTGAGGAAAGAGCAAAATACAACCTCCTTATGATTTACTCCTTCCCTTCCACAAAATTTTATTAACACCTAAAAATTGGGATACAGTAATAATTATTTCAGTGTGTAAAACAGTGAATAAAACTTTATAAAAAAGCTCCTGGTAGGATTAGTAGTCAGTTGGGAACTGAGACTGCCACGTGGAGAATGCCATGGCATAACACGAATGAGTAAAGAACCAGAGAGGGAACTAAACAGGTATCCAGCACACAGGAAATAAAGGGAGATCCCTGGGACTGTATCGGGTTAAGTTGTGTGCTGTAGACAGCTTCTGCTCATGAAGAAAGGGTTTAGAAAAGGCAGCTAATGTGGAGAGCAGAATACTAAGCTATTAAAACAGACAGCCTTGAAAGATGATTACTTGAGGTTAAACAAGAAAACAAATATTAATAAAGCACAAAGGAAACCTTCCTTTACCGTTATTTTTCTAAAGTGCTGCTTCTTCATATTTAATATTGTGCCTGTAAAAAACACCAAGCTGAGTCCTGCAAGTTGACACATCTCTTTACTGCAGTACAGTGAGAGGGTGATCTGTAGTGAGCTGGCTTCCCTACCAGGCTCAGCCTGAAAGAAATGCCCTGAGAAATGCTAAAGGATACAGGTTATTTTCAGCAGTTCTAATTCTACTCCAGGTCACTTAATGTTTCTGCTCAGCAACCCAACCTGTTTGGGGCCTTTTCCTAGCTATTTAAAAGATCAGGAACCTCAGAGGCACTTTGCTTTCTCTCTTTTCAGGAAACACAGTGGACCTTGGTGGAATTCAGGTGAGATAAAGTCACCCCTGTGTTCCTATGCTCATTCAGCCCACGGAGCTTCCGAGATGACAGCAGCGCAATGTAGGTGTTTGTCTGCTAGGACCTGGGTTGGGTTGTCTGTGCATTAATGCATGAGCATGGAGTAAGCAATCTGATTGCCTGTTGTGATTCTTTACAGGTCAGATTTCCTTCCATATAGAATAATCACTGTGCACCACTATTTTAGAACAGTAGTGAAGTTTAAGTGATAGCAGTGCTATAGGCAGATAGAAGGAAGTCCCCTAAGAACAGAGGACCTAGAGATGGACTGGAAATTTTCAGGTCTAATGTCTGGATTTAATTCAATTTTTATGCTGTTGTTACAGACAGCCTGGAGTTCTCTAAAGAATAAGCAAAGATACCATCCTTTTACACTCCCAGGAGCATAATCTTTAAAAATGTCTTCACTGTTTTTCCAGTGGCTACAGCCTCCCATCACATTGTGTTACCCTGTATAGTGAGGACATCTGGGGGGGATTCAACCCCCTGGCTCCAAGTGAAATTGGTACTGGTTGTCTCTCACCTTCTGCTCTTAAAAACACTTGACAAATTGACATTCTCACTGCTAAGTGGAACTGACAGAGGCTCATCAACAATAGGACATTGTTATCAGCCCTGGCAGAAATCATACCAACAGCCTTATGCGAAGTGATGACTTGCATTTACTTCCAGCAGGATGAATGCAATTGGGTGTCAAGTGTTCCCAGTGTATGACTAGGGAACAGTGAGGAAGTTACTTAAAGAACTTGTGTTCTTCCTGCTTCCATCTCAGTCATCTTGGAAGTAGATTGCAAATTGTTTAAACCTTAAAATGCCGCAGAATAAATGTCTCATTATTACACTGTAGTTTGATATGGCTTGGAAAAAAACCTAATATGCTCCAATGATTGTTTTCAGATGTTGGTCTTTATCAGGCCCAAGATGCTGGGCAAAAGATGAAGGCAAATTGTTAGAACCACTCTGCTTGCCAATAATTCTTTCTTCTTTCTTCCTTTCTTTCTTTCTTTCTTTCTTCCTTCCTTCCTTTCTTTCTTCTTTCATTTCTTCCTTCCTTCCTTCCTTCCTTCCTTCCTTCTTTCCTTCCTTCCTCCCTCCCTTCTTTCTGTCTCTTTCCTTCCTTCTTTCCTTCCTTAGCTCTTTCCTTCTTTATTTCTTTCCTTCCTTCTTTCCTTCTCTCTTTCTCTCTCTCCCTTCCTTCCTTCCTTCCTTCCTTCCTTCCTTCCTTCCTTCCTTCCTTCCTCTGTTTGTATTAATGAGACTGGTTATGTGATGCACACTGCTCTGATCTTTCACATCTAGGACAGGCATACAAACCTTCCTTCTCCAAAGTAATGAAAATGAATGAATTCTGACAAGTCATAGTTGAATTCTTGCAGAGAAACAGCCATTCCCTTCCCCATACTCCTGCTGCCTGTTTCATTTTCAGTGGTCCAGAATTGGCTGTTTAATATCTAAAAGCTCCAGAGCCTGAGACTGGAAGGGTTTTATTGATGCCAGCTGAAGGTGCTCTCATCAGGAGGATGGAGGTGTGTTGACAGCCCTTGGGTGTGTGAGTGAGTGACATTTGAGTCCCACTTCTAACAGTGACCTTGGAGAAAAGTGTATGAAAAAATTAATGGAAGAATTTCAAAAGGGTTAGGTTTCCATCCCTGTCATCTTATTTCATGATACTCACTTAATAAATAAAGAGATAGATTAAATATTTTCCTCTCACTGCCATGTTGCTATGCAGACTTGTTGACAAAAATGAGTAATGTGACATTTCACTAAAAAATACTGAATGAAAGTGGGGCCCACTCTACTTAAAAAGAATCATTATCCCACTGCATAAAATAAAATGCTGTAAAAACCTTAACTTAGCTAGGGAAGGATTTACCTCTTCCCCCTTCCTAGTGGGAGGTTTTGGTGTTGCTGCTTTTAACTCCTCATTGACAACGCAGTTCTCAAATGAGGGCATATTAAAAAGCATCTCAGAAAGAGAAAAGTAAGAGCCAAAAAGTCTCTCCTGAGGAAAAGCCATATAGCCACATTTTTGTTTTTCTGTATTTGGAAACAGCAGTGAAGGCCATGGGTAGGAAAGAAGGGATGAGGCCTCCAGGTTTGCCTTTTGACACATCTATAAGCCTTGTTGGAGCCCACCAGGCTAGGGATCTGAGCTGACTAAGACCCGTGAGACTCAGAAAGGCAGAACCAGTAGGTTCTTCTTCATTTCCTCAGCATTCACTGGGAGAAGCTCGAGCTATACAAACCCAAATAAACAGCTGAGGGAGTGCCTAACTGTTACCCACATTATCCTTTATTTTCCCTTGTTTTTTAGCCCTGTGGTGCTGTAGGAAACACCTGCACAGGGCTCTGGTCTCTTTCTACCCAGCTGACTTTTTTCAACCGTGCACTGGCTTGGGGTCAGCCCTTGAGAGCAGGTGTTTTCCCTCAGAATAGCTTTCTTGTCTGAACCTGAGTGGATCACAAGGGCCGAACTCACTGCCGGGGGTCACGGGTCAAACACAGCAGCACAGTGTCCCTTGGGTACTGTGCTTACCAGGTGTTTAATATTATCAGAGGTTATTTGCTGAAACCGTGATAGAGTGTTCTCAGCGATTCAAAATAAATTTAACGAGAACAGTTTTAAAAGCCCCCACATTAGAGGATGTCTGTTCAATGGACAGAGAGGTTAAAGTTAATTCAATCAGGCATGTGTACTTTCTCCAAAAAGGAACATATGCACTCAGCGGCTTGGCCCCATTTGTTGCAATTTTGGGTCTCATTTCCATTTGCAAGAAAGATAACTACTTGCATATGGAAGCAATAAATAAGAGAAGTCATTAAAATTTTCTCTAATTTGGGGGGGGGGAAAAGTCTTAACGAAGTAATATCTTTGCCAGGGCAGACAGAAATGTAAATTAGAGATTGGAAGGAAACCTATTAAAGGAATTGCTATGTTACTAGTCTTTTTTAATCTAATGAATTTATGAATTGCCACTTGTTAGGTCACAGACTTTGTTAATTTCCTATGTGTTTAGTTAAGCAGAGAAAGTGTGGAGCAGGAGGAGGGAGGGCTGAAAGGAAAATGCTTGTGAACAATGAACCTGAGCAAATATTTTTGTAAAATGTGTTAAGGCTATTAGGATCAAAATTTTTGAATAAAACCAGCTATATTTAGAAAATCTGAGAAAGATTGATCTGCATATCTACTAAACAGGATGATACAAATTTCTAAAACTTTTCCTGTGTTTATTTTTTTCTCTTTCACAAACTTACACCCTTTAAAGGTGGAAAGGGTCATGAAATTTACTGAATAATTTTATTAAGAACAAGAAAAATATTAAGAAAACAGTGTCAGCTTATGGTGTCAATTTATTAGTCACACGTCTATGGGCAACGCTGTCAAAATTTGCAGCTAATCTGATAACTCTTGGACTTTTTTTGGTCCAAAGACTGAAGAAAAATTTTCATTCTCTCTTTTCCTGTGGATTACAGAAGCTAAAGAACAATGTTTCACTTTGATTCCCCTTTTATTGCTGCTCAGGATCAGAGTTGTTGCTGAAGTGCACTAGCAAATGCTCATCCATCAACCAACTTTGATGAATGTCAAAATGGGATTCTCAAGTGTCTTAGTATGCAAAAGTGTGAATTTTTTCTCACCTTTTTGGAAAGCTTTTATTATGGAGAGTGTGACAGAGGAGAATAAACTCAAAAAATAACAGAGCAAGCAAAGAAAAATAAGTCCCTGTTATCTTTCGTATGAATATTCAGCAATGGTAGGCCAGTTAGTACTCTGTTCAGGGGATGGTGTTTTGCAATCCTATGTTATCAGATATACTCAAAAGGTGATGGGCTGGTCCTTCTTCTGTCATCCATTGCAGGCATTCCCACGGTACCCTGTCCTGACACACAAAGAGTGAACGAAGAATGACAACTGTTAAAGTGTATGACATAGAGATAGCAATGCCAACCACTGCATCAGCAATTGCTCCAAAAACTTTCAGCAGCCTCCCCTCCCAAACAGGCAGATGGGTGAGCAGCCAACTGAACATGCCTACATCGACCCTGGATAGCTGTGATTTCCTTCATTTATGGAGGCAACCAGATATTGAAAGCAATTTCTGAATGGTCTGGATTCTTGTTGGTTGCTGAAAAATGTTCAAATAGCAACCTGTTGGGGTACCATGGGGCTACTTTCTCGTCTCTGGGGGCTGAGGGGAATTAGTGCTACAGTGTAACGGTATCTTCTCTGAATGGGCCAGTGAGCATAGACTGAAAAATAAGTTACACACATATGCGTGCATGCACAAGCACACACACACGCTCAGAAATTCAAACCAAGCCTTGATGAGTTTTGATAAGCTCCCTGCTGCACTTTGCATCAGTGTAAATCTGTGCTCCTGTGTGATGCTTCTGGCTCCAGTTAGAGCTCTTGAGTCAAAAAAACCCAAACAACCAAACCCAAAACAAAGGCCGTTTTTGTTGCATTTCTGGCATAAAAGGAAACAGAAATGAATGGAAATCTAACTAAAATGTCTGTTCTCAGGAGGCCCATGTCTGCATTCTTGAGGGTTCAGATCGTTTGGATAAACTCTGTACAAGCATCTGAACTTTTTGGTAGGTCTCCAAATGGAACCTCTGAACCTTCTGAGGCCCACAGGCGGCTAGCCACTTTTGTGCTGCTGCAGAGTTGGACCCAGTTTATTTTTTCAGGCCCTTGATACTGAAAATATTTACCAGGTAGTTAGTAGAATCTAGTGAGACAAGTCAGGAGCCTGTCTTTGGGGTTTTATTGGCCAATACAAGGGAAAAATTTCTGCTAATGAATTAGTCATCAAGGGATGAAATAGGAGTTGTTTTGTGGTTCAGATACAAGTCTAGGCCTAAGAAGATCTAGCGTCTCTTCCAGGTCCTGCTACTGACTTCCTACGGGATTTAAACAAGCCCCTCCAAACCTCAGTGATGTGTTTGCTAAAGGGGGATGTCTGCGTTACAAGAATAAACTAGTTATTTGTCAGATAGTATGGAAATGAGCACATCAGAAAGCCTAGAAATCTACTAAGTAATTCCAGAAGAATGAGTAGATTAATGTGGTTTTAGTTGGCTAGTCACAGGTATGGTCCAAGAAGGAAATTCTTAGGAAGTCTAATGGACTTCAGTTACTAATTTGTTTGGTGCTCAGTAATATTTAAAACAGCTTGGATTTTAAACCACATGAAAAATATGCCACCCTGCTGTTCCCACAGGCGCAAGCCAACAACTCAAGAAACTACATCTAACTTCTGTGCCAGTAATACATTTATTATTTATGTTTTCAATTACATTTCCATACCAACCTCCATGTGTAAAACTGAAAAATTTAAGCATACCCCCCCAAAGAATTATCCATGTTTTCCTTACAGAAGGCACTGAATCTTTGAAAAGGACACCATTCCCCTTGACCTAAGTGGCATAATTCCCACTGAAATTCGTGTGAGTCAGAGTGGAAGTCTTTTCCCCTCCTCAAAATGAGCACACTACAGAAAAAGCTCCTGAAGCTGAATAAGGTCAGAGGCTCAGCTGATGCTGCAGTGGTTATTGAACAGCTTGGGCCAGATGACTATTAGCATGAACACTGGAGCCAGTGTGACACCCTGGAAATGAACTAAATATGACTGTGTTTAAATGAGAAAAGAAGTGAATCTTCGATTAGGGGAATTTATTTAAAATGTCCCAGGCTTTGATAACATTGAAAGATTTCAGTGAACAAATACTGGAAATTTGACAACAAGCTCATTCATGTGACTTAGAAGACAGCATCAAAACCATCTAAATATAAAGTCTTATCTTCTCTGTCCTGCATGATCTTACGTTAGATGACTTCTAAGGAAGCTGGGCCAAAGGAACAGTGGAAAAGCCCTTGAGGTCTTATATATCATGTCCTAAAAGTATCTGTGGAGCATTATGACAGGTATCAGAATATTTTAGAGTTTTCTTCTCATTTGTACTTCAGGATGGCTGACCCTGCAACAATGTAGTTTTAAAGGTCAGGTCTACCTATTGTAAGCAAGAAATATTTCTTGTTGTAAGCAAGAAATATCCTACTCTAAAAGTAACATATATTCCTATATTTAATATACAAAATCATCTGTTGCACATATGCTAAAGTACATGTGACATTGTGCAGATACATTTAAAATATTGTAAAATTACTTTGTTTTTCTGTTATATTTTAAAGTATTTCATGGCATGGTGTAGATTATAAAACATAAGAATATATCACAATTCTCATGTGATGCTGCATGTATTAACAGGAACACTGACAACTTTTGTAGTATTTTATGTATATATTCTAACTGATCATTTCTTTTCCATTTGTTGCCTCTATGTAGTACCTTACAAAGTATATGAGTGATATGTATCTTTTTTTTCCCCCCGTATTGATGATTGTTAATCTAATATTAGGTTTCTGTGCTGTGATGCATTAACACTGAAAAATAATCTCAGTACAGGAAACAATAATATCCTGAACTCCTGGGAGGCTGATAGTGCAAGAAGATAGGAGAAAGGAGAAATTCCTTTTCACACTTTTCTGGAATATGAATACATGAAAAGTTCTTTGGAGGATTACTTGAATCTGATCACTTTCTATCTGTTTGAGTTCTTACTTAAGCATAGTTTTACAAACAAGAGACATTGTACAGTTGCAGGATTCCATCATCACTTAAAATAATTTAAAAAGCTGTTAAAAGAATTTACAGAGCACTACTTGCTGATATGAATTACAGTGTTTTGGCAAATCCATTTACTAAAAAGCAGAGAATGGAGAGATGAGGAGCACCTATTACAAATTTGATACAGACACTTTCAACAACATGTAGCTACCGCAAAGGAAATTGGTCTTATCTTCTTTTTGAAATGGCTGTTTCTAAAACAAGATCAAAACAAGATCCAATCTACTAATTATTTGAGGTGAACTGAACTGCCCAGTTGTGGATAATGTGAGGTATGTCATTGCTGGTTCAAATCCAGTGATCCAAAAAAACCTTTATGATTCTTGCTACTTATACTTCCATCTATTGTGGCTTTCATCTCTTAGCAATCGTCTCCATTGGTTCAGTTGACTGAGTATAAGTGCCCAGTGTTATTTGTGATGTTTTAATATATGCAAGAAATCCACATGGCTGGCAGAAGCATCACAGGAACTGGAACTCCTGGAACCACAGGAACTGCTGGAGCTGCAGATGGAGGCCAGTTGTGGTAAGAGAGGGAATCTCAAGGGACAGTCTTATCTGCAAGTTCTAAGCAGACTTTTTGAACACCTTAGGATGTCTCATATGATGGCCAGCATCAACATTCAGGAACCCAAATCTTGTCCTCTGGAAACACTCCAAGGATTGATGGTGTTAACTTTATTAAAAATAAGAATTTGGCCTTCTAGAAGTGAATTACTTTTGAAACTCCTTTATGCAGTACTAGCACTCACCCTAAAGTTGACACCAATTTTTCATCTATTGAAAACCCTTCTAGGTTTCTTTGCACCTAAACTTAGGTGCCTTGTTCCAACTAAGATGCCTTATAATAACCAAAATATCTGCATCAGGCTGGCAGAGGTGGCACAGGACCCATGCACTACTGGAGACCCAGCCAGTACTGGAGTGGCAAAAAGTGTGTATATCAGGAGGGATATCCTGTATGGGTTGACAAAAAACATGTCAAAGGAAATTGGGTGAGCAATGTATTGAGGACCATTGACTGTATTGATAATGTCCTTTGACTATAATGTGAGTGCCAGATACCAACTGGCAGAAACCTGCACTTAAATACTTGTTGTTTCAGGTGGACTCCTGCTCCAACTCCCCTCAGCTCTCAGGTTGTTCTTTCCAGGAAGAAGAATTTGCTGTCTTCATGCTGCTGCCAAAAGTTTTGCCACAAGGCTCAGTCCAGAAAAAAATGGTACTCTGTCCATCACAGCGGTATTTTAAGTATGAACTTAGCTTCCAAGTGTCCAGCATCACTAGGTTCATTCGGCACTTTGCAGGAATGAACCTGTAAAACTGATTTTGTCTTCCATTTGCAGAGTGCCAGGCCTATTTCTGATATCACATAAATGAGATGACAGAACAAAAAGAATCATCTTGCTTCAGCTGAGGTGGTACAGTGACTAAGAAGAGTTGGGATTTGATAAATCTTATTGTCCAACTTTAGTAGCTGAAGGAGGAGTTTCTGATAATCTGAGACAAATTGTTACTAAATTATCACTAAATTGTCCCCAACACAGAAAGAAACACAACTTGGTTGTCCATTTCTTTATACATACAACTTTCAGTACTATTTTATGTTTCAGTGGTACATGAAAACTTGAATAGCCTTCTCTGTGGGTTCATTTTCCTCCTCCGTGGTCATTCATTAACAACCGTCTTCTGTAGAGGTGGTTGTATAGTATTTATGTATGTTTCCATGCACCCATTTTCTGTCAATTGATTTCACATTCAGACCATATGTAATGGCTCATTCATTAGCTCTAGAGTCTCTTTATTTGCATGGACTACATGTATTGATATCATTAGCCTTGAACAACCCTTGTAGTCCTGTTCATGGCCATGTCCTTTTAAGTTATAAGCTCAATTCTTATCAGTGTTCAACTGTCAAGTGTTCAGTCAGTTCTAATTAGACTCAGTTTTAAAAAAAAGAAGACATAACAACAAAATGCCCAACAATAGTGACACATCCTTAGCGGTCACAGAATTTTCTTTGTCATACACTCAGACAAACATTTCTGTGTCATTGGTACTGAGCATTTTACAATGTCTGAAATGTTTCTAAATGTGAATTACATATCTGAAAATTATTAATGACATTCTTGGCATTCCATTAATGTTATTTATTATTTATCATGTGTGAGACGGAACTGCCTAGAGGCCTTTGCAAAGGATCAAGGGCCCGTTGAGCTAATCTCTTGCTAGGCATATCAATCCAGATGGATGAGAAAATGCAGGAGCACATGGCAAACAGCAAAACCTGTTTGTCAGTTCAGCATTCCAGACTGTAAAATGAAGCCATAGTGCAGAAGCGGTGGCACAGTTCTTACTAACTGGCCCCATCAGCTGTCACAGCTGAAAGGACACAAACTGAAAAAAATTGGACTGGTTCAAAATTTATTTGCTATGAATCTCCTCATTTGTTCTTTGGCCTAAATGATCATGTTTTCTGAAGCAGGCTTTGAAGGTAACAGGTTCTTTTTTGTACCTGTGAAATGGGATCAGAGTGTAGCTGTGGAGCACAACCAGACTGGGAAATTACAAAGTAATCCTTTGTACAGAACTATTAATCATCATCTTACAGACCTTTTAGCTCTGGCAAATGAGAAAACTCATCCTAGTTCTATGCTGTGTTTGTGTTGTGTGTCAAGCATATTCTCTCTGAAGAAGGTGGCATTAAAAAACTCTTCAGGTCTCCACCATAATAAATTCCTTCCACCTGCCATCGATAATGTATTCACTGATATTTCTACTTCCTAAACCTCATTCTCCATTTCCTCCCCTCTGAACCATCAGGAGGAAAAGGACACAATGGTTAGGGCCTACCAAGTGACCAGGAAGAGCTGGGGTCAATGATTTGTTCTGCTGGAGGTCTCCACTGTGAGCCTGGGTTGCTCGAGTGGGTTTTCTTAGCCTTTTTTTCCTGTGTATTTTATGGAAGATGATGTTGCCTTCCTATGGGACCATGAGAATTCATGAACTTATTATTGATAGATGGTATCTCCTTTTTATCTTCTGGTGTCCTACACCACTTTTTTTAGCTACTTTTGCTTCATGATGTCAGGAGAAGGAAAGGTGGTGAGGGTGGTGATGAAAGATGCCAGGAGTTCAAGGGTGGCAGCGGGGCTGCTGTGTGTGGCTTGTGCTAACAGCTGCAGTCCTTTATTAGCATTCAGAGTTTCTCCCTTTAGATTGCTCATGCTCAAAGGCCTCTGAAAGCAGCCCAGAAAATACAACTGAAATCAGGAAATTTCCAAATGGCAACAAGACCCAATAGCCAAATAAAATAAATGAGCTGGCCTAGGAAATCCTTGTAACTTGCCACCCAAAAACAATAAACTGACCCTACAACACACAAACTAGAAAGGAAACAAAGAAGCCTTTTAATTATTTACAGTAGGCTTATTGAGGCTAAGTAAACATTGGCCAAGGACTTTTAAAGTTAGCCTCAGTAAAGTGGGTGTATGCAGTCATACATAGCTTGTACATTTCACACAGCAGCTTTTTTAACCAGTTCCAGCCTAACGTAAATAAAACATAACTCCCAGCAGAAGGGCTGTTAACCTGGGAGATGGTTTTCCACTTACCAGCTGCACAGACTGCAGTAATTTTATAATTAGATAAACTTATTAACAATTTTTTTCTTGAAGTGGGTAATCATGGAACTTTAGAGACAGAAAATGTGCTGGCAGAAGGAAGCCTCCTGGGGTGGGGACAAGGTAGTCCCACTGCACCCAGAGGTTTCTCCCTAACTCCCTGGCCTACACTCTAGGGTGGCTGCTTGTACCTGCTATGCACACTTTTGGGTCTCTGCCTCCACCAGGGAATGTCTCAGGTGGCATGCCCTGGCTCAGGGATGAGAAGCATGTGGGATCCAATGTCTCCGGCATGCTGTATGAAGGTGAGCAAGGCGGGGCGCTTGGGCCCAGTGCAGCTGGGCAGGAAGCAGACAAGAAACCCGAGTTGATCCAGCAGTCCTGCCCATGACCCTTATCTAGCAAACACTCAAGGGAAGAAAATAGGAATTTGAAGTGTATATACTCATTTATTTAATAAACCCCAACCACAGTCAAACAAACTCAAAATAGGGAGATTTGTGTGTGGTGGAATTAATTTTTTTTTCTTTTTTTCCTTTGGATTTAAGTAGGAAGGCCTTTGAAACCCCTCAATATCATGTATGACTTCACCCCATTCCTCCTTTCTTTCCTGTTCCCTTCCTACCATCACCATCCCCCCTCAATTTTTTCCTGACGCCCCCCCAGCTCCAACCCAGCACACATGTTGTTGTGGCCCCCACCACACACCCACCATCTCATGGCAAGAGGCACCATGTAACAGGTAGTGGTCAAGTTCCTGTTAATGTCTTTCCTTCAGTGACACATTACTTGAGCTCTCTCTCCTCTACTCAGTCCCCAGGTCCTATGAGATTTTGCCATTCTTGAGAACTCCACATTTTCTTGAATTTGGTGGAAGTTGCCTACAAGTCACAAAAGGTATTAGGAGACCATCAGGCAGAAAGGCAAAAACATTTCAGAAATCAGGCTACAACTGGAAGGAGGCTCATAGATAAAATGTGTGCATTCTACTGGTGACTGAGATTATAGTATTTTAGTCAACCAAGTACTTTTGAAATTAACACACCAGCCAACAAAACCAGCAAGTCCCACCTCACTTTACAACAAAGTCCTTCCCATCAGTGCTAACAGATGATTTTTATGACAGAGGCTACAGCTCAAGAAAGTCAAGAAATTTCAGAGCAGATAGCAAATAAGAATCAGGAAATGGTTGGCCCAGGTCTGATCCTCCTAGTCCTTCTTGGGCAAGTTGAAGCTGTGATTACAGTGTTTCCAAATACTTGGATTTGGCTTTGGACAGACTTTTAGCAGGGAGTAAAAGGTGTTATCACTCAACAGACTTTTTGTTATTTTAATTTATAAGGAGCAGCAGTGCCACTAATTCTGCCTACAAAACATTTATCTTCACATTTCATAAATGAGTATGTTTTGATTTTTTATTGGAAGTAGTATATTGTTCTGACCACATTAATTTGTCCCAAGTCTTTTAAATACTGTGCCTTATTTTGCATCTCTCGCCTTAGTTTTAAGTCTCCTTTTTGACTTTCTGTTCTCAGATGCTCATTGATTTCCCACTTGGTCTTCCACTTGTCCATGTCTCCTTCTAGTTGCATCTTCTAGGTTCCCTAAATTGCTGTAGGCCTCCTTCACTGACTGAGTGTGATGTATCAACAAATATTTACCCAGTGTTCAATTCAGCTATCTTTCCCTCAAAGAACATGATTTTTTGCAGACCTAGTCCTGATTTTCCATCTCATAGGTTTAAAATCCTAGTCTGCAGTATAACAGGGGGACAATAGTGGTGAGTGTTTCCTCCCTTCTGAGCCGAACTGTTAAGAAACTATGCAAAATGCAAGAAAAAACCTAAGAAGTGTTGCTTCACCTTGCTGCTTATGGCTTTCCTAGGCAGCATCTGTCCTGTTAAGCAGACAGAATTATCACAGGAGACAGGGCATAATGCATTGCAAATCAGGAACTCAGTATTATGTAACAGCCTAAAAAATATGCAAGTATGGTTTGAATGAAATATAACTGCTGGGCTACCAAACAGATAGGCAGACAGGAATGTAATTACAAATACAGATAGAAGAGAAAAAAAGACACTAGGGAAATGTCTTACAATATTTTCTGGTAATCAGTCAGTCGTTTGTTGTCCTTTACATGGGTAAATAAAAAAAGAAAACCTACAGGTTAAATTCTGTTTGACTTTCTGTTACTTTTCAATAAAAAGTAATTTATACAGAGAAAAAAAGTCAACAACATAGTTGCCTTTTGATATATTCAAATGATAATTGTTATTTGGAGCACGGGATATGGTATACCAGATGGTATCACTTCAGTAGTTTATCTACTTTCCAGTAACAGGCTATATAAGATACTGATAACAGAGACTTTTCTGACACCCAGCAGACAATTCATCATAAAACCTTTTAGCTCTCTTAATAACCTTTCTCTTAACTAAAGTGTCATTTTCATTGGGTTTATTTAGCACTGCTGTTTTGGCAAGAAGGAAAGAAGCATTATTAAAAAAAAAAAGTTGTTCACATGCAGGGACCTATTTCAAGTAAATCTTTGCAGAAACCATTGACTTTTTTGCAAGGAAATGTAATGTAGAAATACACTTTTGATCAAATGGATCTTATCCTTGTCTATGTTTTGACAGACTTAATGAACTCCAGACAATGCTCAGATTATTTCAAGGAGAAAATGGTGAAAGTGATTTAATTTTGTAAGTTAGTACTTTAATTTCAGTTTAATTTATTAGTTTTCTTCTGAAATATTGTGGGATTTTTTTCCCCAAGATAACTGCACAAAACAGATACTTTCCCATCCCAGTCGTTCTGCTTTGTTTAGTGATTTCTCTGTCTCGTAGCAAAAGGTGTTTATATGGAAAGGAACTTTAATTTAATAAACAAAGAAGCATTTCATCCATAACGCTTGTTATTTGATGTGACCTATTTCTGGTGTTAATTAGTTTAGTATGTGTTTCCACTGATTCAGGACAAAAAAGAAACCCTGATAATTTGGAAAATTTTGGATTTGGCCATCAGGTCTGACTTTTGGCTGTTAAGATGGATCTCCATCAGTACTTTGGCTCTGCATACTGGTTCCTCTCCTACTCCAGATAGCAGGAATTCAGATCCCCATTTTACCAAAAAAAACCCAAGTTTGGAGAACAGGGATAAACTTTTAATTAAAATTTATTATCTCTCTTTGACATTTCTTACTGGTTTAATTATTGCTCCTTCTCACTCCTGCTACCTGTGAATCCCACTCAGAAGTGTTGAGATATATCAGAACAGTCTGGGTGGCAGAAGAACAACTGGTCATTATGAATTCTGCTCTCAGGGAGCCTAAAAAGGCATGTCAGTGCTCAGTATTGTTGCTTTAGGCTGTGTTGTGTATGTGTGTGGCTACGTTATTCGTTACATCTAATGAAACATGGAAAACCAGTTCTTTCTTCTTGAGAGAGAGGACTCTGCTATCTCTCTCTTTCTTTTCTAACTTCATCTTCTTGTCTTTTGTATGCACTACTTAGAAAATTCTGTAACCAAAAAGAGAACTTAAACACTATAAATGTTATATAACTTACCCTATGGATAGATTTTCTTTCTCCTACGTACTTTATAGCAATGCCTGAGGCATATGACAGTTGACCCTCTTCTCTTCTAGTGATTTATGGACAGTGTTAGATTGCTAGCATATTTTTAGTTCCTTTCTTCACTCTGTGCTCGTGTCAGCTTGGAAAGATTTATTTCTCTTTCATGCTTTTGCCCAATGGGAATTAAAAAAGCTGGAGATCTAAGCCTAAGCACCAGAATGATGTGAACAGTCCTCTTCCCCCTCCTAACTCCTTAGCTTTGTGCTGGGAAAGGAAAGGAAGGAAAGGTAAGGGAATGGAAGGGAAGGGGAAAAGAAAATATAATTTCACACCAGCCTGTTATTTTAACTAAGCACATGCATTGTAAATGGAAATTTATTCTAAATGGCCAATAACTAGTTGTTTTACCCACTCATGGTTATTTTCATTCCTCCATGTCTTTCATCTAGTTCCATCATTTCAGAACTAACACAGGCTGAAGTATAGACTGAGTTTGTAAAGACTTCCAGTTGGCTCTAAATGCATTTCCTGAATGGTGTTAAATTTCTATAGCTTCTGGATCTCAAGCAAACATTTAAGCTTGGCTTTAGATTTATGCCAGGAAAACTATTGGCCCAGATATCAAGTTTAAAGATGCATCACTTTCTCTCTTCCTCCCTTCTCTTGTCTTTCTAATACCAAAACAATAAACTCCTAATAAAATGGGGTGTTATTTTAGTTCTTCAGAAATAATATTGTTCTAGGAGGAAAAACAGTTTGCAGATGGGCATTAAATTTGGCTATAAAGAAGACCTCTCACTTCTAAAGCTGCTACCAGTATCTGGCTGTCTGAAGAGAGGGCAGATAACACAAGCAAAATGATGGTAATAAAACCTCATATTCCCATGTAATATAAGAGTTATTTATTCTCTTGGCTGAATCTCTACAGTTTGGTAAGATTTTCTGAGGTCAATATTACTGTGAATATTACAGTGTCTGGAAATCACCAACTATATTCTTCCTGAGCACTTAGTGCTGCTAAATCCCACCTTCCTTACCCAAACCAGACTTTCACAGGACTCAGTAGTCGATTTCTGGGACTGCAATTTTTTTAAACAGAATTTAATTTTATGCGTTATTTATCAAACAATGGTACAATTTTAGAGCTATTAAAAAAAAAAAGAATTAATGAATAAACATCAGTAGATGTAGAATGTATTAAAAGAGAAATTCAGCCCGTCTTATTTCTTCCATCCTACGGCTTGGTCTATCATAGAATGAGAATTCAACCCAGAAGCAGGGGTTAGCCAATTACCAAACATGAATAATTCTTAATTTTATTTACACTTTCCCACAGGCTCAATTAGATTTCTAATGAACAACATGCTGAATATCATACAGTGCAAGATATTGTCCTTCTGTGCAAATCTATGGGTCCTCTACCCTTGCATGTCTGGGACTTTACAGATGGTTTTGTTGGAGAGGAAGAGACAAATTTTTAAATGTTTCTTCATCTCTTACCTCAAGTCTCTGGTTCATCTAAAGGAAACTGAAAGATGCCCAAATACACTGATCTTCACAGGATTTCCATCTCATCCTGATCTTGTTTTGGCTTGCCAAAGCTGCAGTGTCACTTCAGTTTAGCACTTCTGTTTCCTGCCTTGGCTGCATACACTGACTGACAGGAAAGAACGCAAAATTAAGATATTCTTTTTGTAAAAGAGTGAATATAGAACTGTAAGATTTGGAATAGTCCCTTTGCCTTCTTCAGTGATGTTTGCCTGAACATATTTGCATTTTCCTACTCTGTCTTGAAACACAAGTACCTCCAGCTGCATAGCCAGTAGTGATTATTTAGTATGAGCCGGTTTTACCTCTGAATACATTGGATCAAATGCCCTTCCCAGAGATAATTGCAATCTAGGTGTGTTAGTGCAGTTTCTTCATGACTATATTCATGACTGGCAGCAAAGGCAGGTAGCTGGCACTGAAACTCTTCCCAAGAGGTATTCTTCTTGCAATTTTGTGCTATTTCCTTGATTTCCTGGGAGAGCTGTGAATCTGCTGTTGCCCTGCCAATGATTCTGGGTGCTTGTGCATTAAAAACTCCACCATTTTGCAGATGTCTCGAAGGGTCCTTACACTGTATTTGTTATTGCTATGGTAGCTATTTCAAGTTCCATATGTACTGTGAGTAGCTTTAGGAATCAGATTAAATAATTACAGTACAGTGCTACTGGTTTTGTTGTTGTTTTTTAATCTTTGGCCATCTTGAATGCTTCATTCTGAAATTACAACAAAAGTAAATTTTAATCAAGAAGTCCAACTTTCTTTTTATACCATGGGGTCATTTACAAGAGAGAAAAATCAACATATTGTTCATATGTAAAATTAAGAAATATGCTATAAAATTTATAGGATTGCAAGGAATTAGTGATATTCTGTTAGACCTGTCGAAAAAATTCCAGTACCAGAAGGACACTACTGCTATGGCACAAAGCTTCATAAGATCTCACCTAGAATGCCAAACTATTGCCCTGTGTTTAAAAGCAATAAACGCAGCTTGAACAAGGTCAGTGAAGATGGTCAGAGGATGAAGGGCTGGATTAGGAGAGAAAGACTATACCTTGCAATCCGTTGTGGAGACGAGGTGTAAAGAAGATGTGATTACTCCAAATAATACAAACAAAAGAATGTGTTGTGGAAATACACAGTAGAGAGGGAGAAGACTTCATTAGACTAATGGATAACATTCAGTAAAAGAAAGTCCTGATACCAAAGTGAGGTTTTGGCATAACTTTGAAACCTTACTCTAGTAGAAAGACAGAAAACCACATTTAGACAGCCAGGGAGCAGACTTGATGACCCACAGAATCCACTCTGGTACTCCATTCTTATGCTTTTGGAAAGCTTTTAGGAGTTTTGTGTGTGTTCAGTTTTACCTTGTAGTGACCTACTAGGTTCAGTAGAAGGAAAGTGCTTGACACAGGGTGCTTGACCTTTGTTTCATCCCCATGTAGTAAAACTTGGGTTTATTCCAGATCAATTAATTGTCTTAATTATGCCAAAGATGAACGAAATCACGGCAAGGGAAAGGTCTACTTTTTCCCATCTTGCTAGAAATCGGTTGTTTTCAGCATGTATAATACTTGAGTTTCTTACAAAATTTTTATGTACTTTCATTGTTTCCCTATAGTTGGATGTTATTTATAATCCCTTGAAATATCCACTCAGTGAGTAGGAGGAAATTTCCAGCAAGGAGTTTAAGTTTCAGTAGCACTGTCCCACTGTTTTAAAAAGGTGAACCAGAGAGTACTTGGCTAAATTTGTAGTCGAATTACAGCTTGTGTTGCTAAGTTCTGTCTTTCCTTCCTTTCTTTTAATTAAGCAAACTAACATTGTTCCTTATTGTTTGGAAGAGAAGGATGGTCGGTAGTCCTAATCTTTTTTTTTTTTTTTTGATTGTGCCTGGTGTTGTGAGAGCCTTTACCTCTGTTTAAATGGAATTTTAAAAGAGACAAGTAGAATTTACTTTTTTATTTTGTCTATTAAATACGTAGGTCTCCAGGGCAGACTAGTACTTTTTATGTACAACACTAACTGCAAAAAATCCTCATAGTTCAATTGAAGCCCATAATGATATAAATTGTAATTCTGACTGAGTTTTATTTCAGAACATTCTCATTATTAAAGCCTTTTCATTAAATGCATAGATGACATTTTTTCTTAAATCTTCAGTACAAAAGGTAGCACTGTACTCTCAAACTTTCTCTGCAGCTTAATGTCATCAGTATACATAAAATTAAACTAAAACCAAATTTTATCTCAATATTTATTTTATTACCAGTTGATGGGTCCATGGGCTGAAGTGCCATTCACAGCACAGGGGTGCTTCATAATAGACAAATTTGCATAAATACTAAATAATTTACATATATAAATTATATATCAAAATGCTCTCTAGAATCTACTCAATTCAATGATATTGTTGTTTTGTAGCCTTTAATACTGTTGAGTCTTTAATATTTAAATCCAACACCTCTTCCAATGCAAACCCACAGGAATTCTTTTTTTTTTTTTTTAAAGAACTGCACTGACTTTGTTATTAAGACTATAACTTGAATTTGATTTTGCTGCATTAGAGGAGATACAGATAACAACCCCATCAGAAGTCTGGGTTCATAAAAAAGCTTCCCATGAAGATAATGTAGATATTCTAAAAAACATGAATCATCTAGAGAATTGAAGCTGTTCAGAAAGGTAATCAGGTGAGCATGGAGGTATTACCTCAGTGATTCCAAGAATCTTTTCTGTTCAATGAGCAATGTAAGCTTTACACTCAGAAATGTGAGCAAGAAAAGAAAAGCAGGAAGCCATGAGAAGGGCCAGAATATAATCCCATCTAGGTTTGCAAAATTTACAAAATAGCAGCAGAAAATTATGTGCAGCTGAGTGGATTAGAGATCTTCCAAGATTTTTCCAGTGGCCTTTGGAGTTAAGCACGAGTGGGTTTCTACAATACACAGTGTGACACTTCATTTGCCAACATAAAGAGCCAGATAAGAAAAATTTCTATCAGGTGATTAGGTACACTGAATATTAATGAAGCATTGAACCTATAAAGCAATTCCTGTTTTAAAAGCAGTATTTGAAATTATTGAATAAATATGAATGTAAGTAGAACTATTTCTAACATTCATGGTTAATCGGTTAAAAAATTTGTCCAGAGTTGTCACAACACCCTTGATAAATCTGTTTATTAATATGAGTCAAGACTAGACTGAAAGAGTTGTTTAACCATGATTTTTTTTTTTAAATGTGAAAATATGCAACCTTTGCTGTGGATGTCCATGTATCCATTAGTTAACTATGACTTGTTTTATAGTCAGTGGGAGAAAATATGCATTGCAATGGCATGATTTACCTTGCTTTAGTGTCCAAATCTCTAATGCACCTAATGAACTGATACCTGAAAGTGCTTGCCTTTGTCCACTGATTGTAAGGGAAGCCCAGGGTGATTAGCCTATATGCAGTGATTCAGTACAGTTGACTAAACATGATGTCTAATGATTTTCAAAATGACTAACGTTATACAAACTGACTTCCAGCCGTGGACTAAATGGAAAGTCCTGTGTCATGTCTTCCAGTGTTTGTGGATGTCTGAGACACCACAGGACACATGAAATATTACTGGGTTCTTGTGAGTGACTCCAGCCTTAGGTGACCTCTTCAGGAGGAGCACATAGTTGTCTAGACTCCACTCTCTACTGGCTGAACATGTTATGACTGCCTAAACACAAGTATCAGGTGCAATCAGGGATGGCTTAAAATGCATGTGACACTGTCCACCATATGTAACACAGGTCTGTGGAAGATCTGCATCCTTTGGTAGGAGCTGGACCATGCCACTTCATGCTACATGTAAATTTAGCCCATCCACTCCTGTGAGAGCTTTCACCTCTCATCTGTCTCAGATGTCGTCATCTACCTACATTTGGTTCTTAGATATCTGCAGCCTAGTTTTGAATTGTTTTTCCAGAGTTAGGGGGAATTAATTCCATCTCTAGTAAACTTTTAAATAAAATCTGTCATTTTAGCAAGCTTTATGCTTTTACAGATGATAGTGTGCCACAGGGTTAGAAAGCTGAGCTACCTGTTGGCTTTATTTTTGACCTATTGCATAATGTTTCATATTTTGCACAGCTCCCAGCACAGGTAAAACACTGCAAAAAAACTCCCTTTGCTTTATAAATTTATCTTACTAAAAATGCTACTAAATTCAAGTCTGGTAGAAAAGATTCTTTAAAACAGGAAAAGAAGGAGACAACAAATCAAGAGAAGCTGTGCAATACATATTATTTTGACTATCCTTGCAGACCTTGGGGAGGGATTCAGTAGCTTGAACATAAGTGTCTAGTGCCGTTTGATATGCCCCAGGATACCCAAGACATCTGCATCGGGCTGACAGGTATGTCACAGGACTTACAAGAGACCTGTGTCCTCTCAGACATGCAGCTGGAGACCAGGTGGGGTCGCCTGAGACATCTCAAGTGGCAACAGATGCCAGTGTTTAAGCAATTGAATCCCGCTCTTTGTGTACAATAGAAGCTGGACCACCGTATGTGTTGCCTTGTCAGACACAATGCAACTAGCATGAAAGCTTTGTCTCTGACAGGAATCACCATCAATGATTTGTCTTTTAAACCATGCTTAATAAATTATTAAGAAATAAAACCACATGCATTAAAGAAGCTTAGGGCTGGGTTCTGAGCTAATATAAATTATTGCAGCTGCACTGACTTCAGTGAAATGACTCCTTTCTTTTAATCAGCTGTGGATCCAATTCCTAATAGAGCTTATGCATGTCTTTTACATTTCATATCCACTGACGTGGGGCTTCCTGCAGTCACGAACATGTGCTGCTTGGCATAGAGTGTTGGGATGCGGTTGATGCAGATATTTTCCTCTTCCTAGGCAGTATTAGTGAGACTTGCAGTCCCTCTTTCCAGTCATGCAGAACAAAATTACAATAAAATACAATACAATAAAAAAGAAGTCTTTTTTTTTTTTTTTTTAGACAGTGCATAAGAGCACATGTCCTTGAGCCATTGTATCACTTCTAGTAGCAATTGTGTTGGATTTATGAGGGATTGACTTTCACGGGGATGCAGGTGGTGGCTGTACCCTTTATTCCTGTGAATGACTCCTGGCACATCCAAGGGAAAAGGTGGCTGGCACCAATCCAGGGAGCATGCCATGATGCAGCCTTCTCTTTGGAAATTAATTCCTCCTGTGCTATATGTGGCCTGTATCCATTCTGCCCACTTTCCAATCAAAGATTACAAAATTTGAGGTTAAAAATAAGCCCCTATTACAAAAATATTGACTCTTCTGTTTCTAAATGCAAGATGAGCAGGATGTTGGGATTGATGGGAATTTTTCCCAGGGCTTGATTTTAGCTTTTTGTTAAAATACTGAAGTAGTCCTTGGCTTTATAACTCCCAAATAATCTTCAAACATGACTGAGATTACTTCCAAGATCAGAGAAAGGCAAGTGGGATAATATGATGAAAAACCGAGAGATGAAATCCAGTCCATCTAATTTAGGTTGATAGGATAGGAATCTGCTTATCAGAGGCATCTGCCTCTTTCTGCTGCGACTCGAGAGCTTGGGCATCAGGACTGTGGGTCAGTTAGAACAATTTGGGCATGTTATAGGTGCTACATTTAGTTTCAGTGGATTCCACCCTAACTCCATAGAACCTTTAAGCATCTGTTGTATTTCTTGTGAGGAAGAGTTCTATATGAGTGACTGGTTTCTTCATTTTTTCTATATAAATTGTCAGTACCTTTCATAAAGAAACAACCTTTGCCATTAGAACTATTTTGTTTCTTTCATTTTTTATTGGTTGACAAGACCAATAACCTCCTTTTCCCTCACCTGCTTTGTAAATATAGGTAGCATTTCTTCAAGAGGTATATACTTTTATTGTAATAAATGGAAAAGTAAATGTGTACACTATAAATGTAAAACGTTATTGTTACCTGTAGGAGAAAAAAATAATAATCATGTTTACTGAAATGACTGTCAGGCAATGACAGCTGTCAGACCAATCATGACAGTAGAGCAGAGATATCACATGGATTTGCCAAAAAACCATTCACATCAGCATTTAGAATTACAATTTTCTGCAGTATTTAGCTGTTTATAAACTATTTTATGTTGAATAGCATTTTCACTTTTGACCTATTACACAGTTACCTGCTTCTCTTCTCTCCACAAAGAAACAATTGGCTTGGCATAATATTTAGTTACTTTTCTGAAGAGAGCTTTTGTCTGAGTAATTGGTTCTTGTTAATGGGTGAAGGCTCAGACATGAGCTCCCTGAGATTTGTATGTGAGCTTCAACTCAAAATGAGCTAAATGCCACTTGTCCATGCATGATGCAAGGAAGATTTGGGTATGCTGCTGTCATCAGGTCTCCAACACAAGCTGTAGTGACATTTCTTGAGGACTCTCACTCCATTTCTAGCACATGAGTGAGGTGGAGCCTCCTACATCACTTTGAGTATTTGTTGAACTGTTTGGTATGCCTCACATGTTCTTACAATTTTCAGCCAACAAGGGAGAACAGTTGATACCATGGTTGGATATGCTATAGCCTGCTAACCTGGAAAAAATACAATGTGTCTGCATACTGAGTCTAGACTTATACCAAAAGCTCTAGACACACTTTGTTTCCCTCCTTTGGTGTACTACATAAGACTGAGGTGGTCAGATCCCCAGGAGAGTATTTACAAGTAGAAGATGCTTTCCTTACTGCACATCTTACACATAATTCAGACCACAACAGAAAAAGGAAACAGAATCAAACCCAGATAGTATCTCCATGGGTGTGCAGGTGGGTAAACCTGAGCTTGCTGCCACCACAGTGGTCAATATAACTGAGTGGAGCAGGGAAAGTGTGCCAGGAAACTCGATTAAATTTCTGCTTTGGAGAAATGAGGAAGCAGCAACTGAACCGTGGCCCTTAGCTGTGTTTTCTGGTAGAAAAAGCTGAAGTACAGCATTCACAGTCCAGGAACATTAAAAAAAAAAAAAAAAAAAAATCTATTCTATCCTGAGTTTCAGAACAGCAAAAAAGAGGGGGGAAAGAAAGAAAGAATAGGAAATAAGTCTTGTTAATGTATTAGTAAAGTTGGACACTTTCAGTGTAAGAAAAATAGTGCCTCATCCTAGATATACTTCTAAGTGTGCCAGTAATTGTTCAGAGAAAAGCTCTATCATGAGTCTTTTTACCATATAAAATGACGTTTGAACTCCATTCACCAACAATTTTACTCAGGTTTTACAGAGTAAATTAGTTATTTTTGTTGGCATTGCACTGCTGTGAAAAATTGTGGTTGTGTGAGGGTGAAGCCAGATGGAAGTTCCCCCACAATACTTGCCTGGTTCTCACAACCTATTCTTCCTCATTTCACTTCCCACACTGAATTATTTACCATCAAAAAAGGAGATTATACTGTATTTGGATATGATTAGATTATGATTTACTCAGCCATAGCCTGATTCTACATCAAGTAAGATTTTCCTGATTATATCATAAGCTGTTCAGTGTGATGTATACATTTCTTTGTCCTGCATGTCAGATATTCTTCATTTCAAAGCAAAGGGTATCCAAGAAAGGATAAGTTTACACAGTGGGAAGTGGAAACTAAAAGTCAATGTGAGATGTTTTTGCATGAATCAGAACAATTATTTTGACTTGTTTGCCGCTCTTTTTTCCAAGACATACCCTACATTTCCTTTTTTTTTTAATTTTTTTTTTTTTAAATTTAAGAAGTTCTGTTCCTAATTTGAAGAACATTGGCTTATGTTTACATGAGTTTAGTCTGAGTAAGAGAAACAACTCCTTTAAATTCAACTGCAAACTGTGTTTAAATATTGTTAATATCAACTGAAAACTGAAAAAATATGAACTGAAGAGATTAAAAATACACCAGAGACTTCTTCAATGAAAAGCTGATAAATACGTAAGAACTGTAAAGAACATGAACCAAATGTCCAAAGATATGATACTAATCTGATTTTAAATTTATCTGATGAATTCTGGAAAAATGAGAAGCTCAAGCTTAATTTATTGTTTATATACTCGGCTTTATTTTCTAGATTCTTTGTAATAAGATGACAATAACAAAACCTAGAAACACATGAAATTCTATATTAGAATGACTGGTTAATAAAAGTAAAATATATTATATAAACTCAGTTCCAACAATTTTTTAAAATGTGTTTGAAGCTATATATACACAACACTGCTGCTAGAAAATAATTTTAGAAGTTACGTGTATGTTTTCCTTTTGCAAGACAAGCATTTCCTTTTGTAAGAGAAATGTACTGCCTTCCTGCAAAGCTGGGAGTCAATAATCTAAATGAGATATAATTTTATAAGATACAACTAATTCTATTGATTTACAGTGGAATTAGACTTATGTTAGGGCTGAACTTGGCCTTTTAACACCCAGGTGTGGTGACTGATTGTCTTATACTTCCAGGATACCAATAATTCTTTTAGCATGTTAGAGAAATGATGAAGAATGTATCCATGTTAACATTTGGATCTTATTCTGAACTATCAGAAAGAAAAAAGAATTCAAATTCTTTTCTTTCTAGTAATTTTTCTAGGTCCTTGAATCCTGCAGGTCTTTTTTGATGTACTATGCATAGCCCTTTTTCTCCATGAACATACTCATATTCTTTTATGTTAGTTAGACTGCTAAAATATAGAAGGAAACCAATGTGTAATACAGTTCCAAATTCTTCCTCTCAAACAGAAATTAAATATATCAAATTCATCCCCACTGGTTTCAGCAGAGCTACATGAAGAATTAATTTATCATCACATACCTAAACGGAGTTATTAGTAGGCACTTAAAAATTTGTTTATCCATTTCAAAGTAAATAAACACTGCAGTCAAAATTCATGCTGAGTGTAATTTAACTAAAAGTGATTGGAATTTGCTAGGCATGAATGTGGTCTCCTACTGTCAAAAATATTCTCTGATTTAGTTTGTGAGGTGAATTTAAGTAATGATCAAAACTTGACATGGAAGTCCATGGGCTAAAATAAGTGATGAAATAAAGAGTTATATAAGCATTTCATTTAATCCACAGAAAGTAAGAAATAAGTGTACACAGCTTTTATTTACACAAATTTTGCATTTAATTGAAACAGAATTCTTGAACCTTTAAAAGAATAAAAATATGTGCAGGAAAAAAAAGCAACTGTGAAATAAATGAGGTGTACAATTTTTCAAACTTACATGCTCACTGTCCTCAAGATTTTCACTGACCTGCTTGTTTCTTAATGGAAGTTTACATATGGATGGTTTTTCTGGATACCCTAGTATTTTCCCAACAGCAGTTGCCAGATTATTACTGAAGAGTTTCAAGCAAACCATATGCACCGTAATCTCTCCTTGATACAGTTTTTCTGGCAATTAGCAGTTTAGAGACAGAGATCACACCATCTCCATGATGCTGATAGCCATCAACAAGCATATCCTTCAGGTATCCCTGTAATATTTAGATTCATATGTATTTGACTTCCCTGATGTGCAGTGATAATGCCTTCTCTGACAGAGTTATATTCTACATGAAGACCAACTATGGTCTTTACACCTTTTCAAATCTGATGACTATAATTACATGGCCTCTTATTCATGCACTATGGTTAAATGTTCAATTTGCTACTGTTTTTAAAGACAGATCATGGACTCGGTATAATGCTTATAGGTAGTCTTTGAAAAATAGACAAATGCATTCTACCTCAGCTTCTGTCTTAGTAAAATGGTATTGAGTAGCTTTTACTGACCTTACAGAGACATTTTAAGATATACTGAGTAGTAAGAAAGGTGGATAAATACACATATTTTTATGTTGTATAGGAGCACTTTATAACTAAATGAAGGCTGAACATATTTGTGAGATTCAGATGCCCTTGTGGAAGATGGCATAGTATACATAATAATTAACACTAGGCATCACAGAACTGTACAAAACATCAGCAATGAACTTGATCAAGTCTCATCAGGAGAAAATAATTAAAAAAAAAATCAAACAAGATAAATGAAGTTATCACAATGTTGAAAAGCTTTTGTGTCTCAGATTTTTAAGGTACAGTTCTTTTAAGTGGAGTTTGTTGACTGGTTGCTGAGCTCTGGCTCAGTATTGGATTGAGCATACAATATGTTGATGTCAGCTCATAAGTGACTTTCATTTACTAAACTGATACACAGTCTTCAGACTTTGGATACTTCTCTAAAATCCTGTGTAAGATGGATGACTTGCTATCAGATTCACTTAAGCAAAGATGTTTGGCCACGTTTAATTTGCTAAAGTAATTTCCAGATGAGTAGTTTCCTCCAATTGTCCATTAACATTAAGTGAGATTAAGGGAGCTATTAAATACTGATTCTTTTACTCAGGAGATCTCCTTGATATTTATGAGAACTCTTCTGATATACCTCATATGCTAAATATTTAAAATTCCTCCAAAGAGACAAAGCAGGTGGCTTTGTACTCATTACAAGGAAATCTCATTTTGCTGTCCAAATTAGCTGTGGAACCAAAACAGCATAAAATGTACGCCCATCTCCCTGATAAATGTTGACAGAACCCTCTTGCCAAAAGTACATCCATTTAAATCCAAAGTATTACAAAACTAGTTGTGCTCATACAGCTTTTATTTACAGTGGGGAATTCCTTGCAATGATCTCTGACAAGCTATCAGACTCTGATTAGTGATGGGTGAACTTCGAAAATGTAGTGTACTAAGGCAACTAAAACACAGCTTGTTTATCCAGACTTTGCTAAACCTTTTTAGTCAGAACATCTGATAAGATCTGGCATTCTCCTGAGATGTTCAGTGCTTCCAAATACTGGCTGAGCTGTGCATGGGAAATATTAAAGTGGTTTCTCTAGTTTAGGTGACATAGGTGAAGGAAATCCAGGCTGGCGCCTGATTTATGTTACATATGTTATATATGACATGTCTAGATCTTTTCAAAGACCACTGGAAAACAAAGAAAAAATGATAATAATTGGTTTGAACACAAAGAGTTAAGAATCCTTATAAAATCATTGAAAATATTTTATAGCCTCTAGGCATTTTGGAACACCTCTGCAGACTAATTTTAGTTAATTACCTTGCGATATTTACTTCTGCCCACAATTCACTACATTTCTGCAGCGATATGACTAGAAATATACTTCCCTTGTCCTTTTCTTTGTCTGCACTTAGGGTAACAGTAAACCTGCCTGCTGTGTAAAAAGCTTGATTTTTCAGCCCCATGGTTCTGACATCTTGAGTGAGGGGTCTGCAAGCGGGGAGAGTCTGGGCCAAAACAGGTAGGAATGAGGCCGGTAAGACCATTCGCTCCCTGAACAGGAGGTACAGAGGCAGTGCACACGCGTGGCTGCGTGTGCATCCCGATACGCCCGGAGGATGTAACTTGCGATATGGGAGGTACCCATAGCAGATCCCATTTCAAGAGTGCCACGGAGCGCCAGAAAGCAGAGAGAGGTTCCTGCTTCTGCCCAAAGTGGTGGCAGATGTCTGGTAGACAGAGAAAATGAGTCAGACCTGTGCCTGCTGTTATGCCATACTGTAAACTGTGACGTATGGTAGAGGACACGCTGCATGAGGTAGCTCTCTGCAGAGCTGGCAAGCTGATGGCTGCTGCTGCTCTGCAGCATGGCTGTGAGCAGGAGCTCTTTCCAAATCTGTACTGACATGCTGCTGCTTGGCAGTCCAGAAAAGTCTTCTGTGAGTGTCTTGCCTGGGTGATTTGCTGCTGAGCTTCTCTTTGGAAAATGCGGGGTGGGGGGTGGGCAGTGCACCACCTCTGTTCTCTGCCTGGCAGAAGGACCATGTAATGGGGCGTTACTGAGAGTCCTATTCTGCCCAGATCCTCTGAAAGACTTCAATGTCTGTAAGATCTTTCCTTCCTTTTGCTGCTTCTCTGAAGAGTGTATGCAGCTTTCTTAGGAGAAAAGTGAAACATGAGATTTCTACAGGAAACCTGGGAACTTAAAATTGCTATGAGTAGTTTATTCTGGGCTTACTAAGCACTAATCACTATCTGATACCAGATGGTTGATCCCAATCTTAAAAACAATGGACCTCTCCCCTTTTCTATGTTAAATATGTTTCTATGTTAAATAGAAAAGGTGTCCCTGCCCATGGCAGGGGGGTTGGAACTAGATGATCTTTAAGGTCCCTTCCAACCCTAACCATTCTATGATTCTATGATTCTATGAAATTCCTTTAAGAATTGCAGACTTTTTTCTCCTTTCCTGTGCATATTTAAATTTGTTTTATTCTAGAATGAATTTCCTTAATAACTCATTGTGGGGTATGAATATGCTGGGTGATGTTTCTAACCTGTGGTCAGCAAATCATCAATACTTAGATCCATCTCCTTCTCTTCAGACAAAATTATTGCTATTCCAAAGGATAAAGACTTGTTGAAAGCAAGTTATCCTGCAGGATTGTTTATTTGAAAAGGAAAAGAAGAGCATTAGATGCTAAAGGAAAATTCATTTTATAATAGTCGTTAAAGAGCTTGAAAGAATGGCAGTGTCTAAAGAGGAAGGCCAGCTTACTTTTACATTTTATTCAGATAAACAGATCAAAATATGGATGAAAATTCAGCCCTAGGGAATGCGGTAAGAACAGTGAAAGTCTCAGAGCAATCCGTTCTTATGCTACATAGTGAAATGGAGAGGAATAGGCACTCTGAGGTCACTGTTCATCTGACCTGTTTTAGACACTGTTTGGAAAAGAATGAAGTGTCTGCTTCTTTCCATTGACCATAACAGGAGCCTGGAGTAACTAACTGAGATGTAGACATCTACATTGTTTTAATCTGGTCATGTGGTGAAGGTAAACCTTCATCATTAAAAATGCTTTAGCTAAGTGTTAGTTGTTCAGGTTAAGAGGTTCTCTCTCACTCTTCAGAAGTGTTAGAAATTACTCAGGGCCATCTAATACACGCTGATTTTTGCAACCTGATGCTCTGATTACCGTGGAATTTCAATTATCTTTAAATGTTGTCTTTTCATGCTCAACTTGAATTCATTATGATTATTTCTGTGCACTATATTTGTTACCGGTGTGTAAGGAGGGAGCTGTGGAAAGACTGAATCTTAAAACCCGGCTCCTCTTCAGATGTGTTTTGGCCAACTTCTGTTGGCTGCTGTAAAGCTACAAGTATTGACATTCCATTTCTGTCAGCCTAGCCAACAAACGTGTACCCCAAATTACTATGGAAATTAACCAAGAAACTTCAGTATTGCTGATTTCTTTTTTTTCCCTGGAAAAAATAATGGTTCAAAATTGAATAATTGAACTATTATAATAATAAAAAAAAAAAAATCCCCAAAACACAGCAAAACCCAACTTGATTTACCATTCTATGAGATTTGACTACTTTCCCATGCAAAATAATGGTACCAATATTAAGGGAATGAACTTTCAGAGTATCTAAGCTCTATCCTGTGAACACTGATGCACATCAAACTTGATTGTTCTTGCTGACAGAATTATATAATGGGTAGATGAAAGGAATGCAGCAGAGGTCATATGTTAGGAATTCAGCACAGCATATGTTCTTGTGCCTCATGACATATTACAACAAGAAGTTATTTACAGTTTGACTATAAAAGAAATTGTAGTATATCTGAATTAGATAACATTCCTTTAAATGGTCTTTACTCTGCCTCATGGGATTCCCTCTTTTCTATTGTTTGCATTTGTACATCTGCACAACTTACTGAGTGTGGCTTCTGGATTTTAGACGTCATACTTTGATACAATCCTAATATTATGTTGGGTAGAGAGCAATGGTACAAATCCACTGTTCTCCTATTGTCTAAGAAGATTTATGAGACTCTCAGGACTCTCAAAGATCCAGTTACTCTACAGATTGAAAGTGCCAATATTGCCAGCTGTTGTGCAAATGCCAAGATGTGTGGGAAAAGGGAAATTTCTGATTCTGCTTTGACTGAACTCCAAGTGTTTCTTTCACTCTTGAAAATGGCTAGTTCTTCAGAATTTGAAATACCTTTTTAAAATGTTCCATGTGAAAATGTGTTATTTTTCTATGCCATTGGATTTTTTTAAAAAATGTCTAAAACTCTGTTAGTGTATCCAAATGAACTATTTCCTTTTTTCTTACATTTTGTTCTTTGGATTTCTTTGAAAATTTCATTCTAAGATCAGAGATTTTAAAATGAAACACTATGAACTATTTGGGTAATACTTATGGAAAACTTTAATGAAATAACTTCAATTAAACATTTTCAATCAATTTACAATCTTATTTCAACAGTATATTTGAGGTTTGAATTTGTTCACAGCCTATGAGATCATGTGTTTTTCAGTCTTCTGTAGCACAAAAAAGAAAAAGCACAATCATAACTTTACTGGATCAGACCAAAGTCCGCCAAACCCACCATCCTTAGCAACATACAGCCTATAACAAATGCCTATGGATAAATCCAGGAACAAAACCGGTATATCACTATAGTTTTTCAAAATATCCTCTCACTCTACCACAGTGATTTATGGCTCTGGGACTTCCTTAGCCAGAAGTAACGTCTTCATATTCAAAATTGTATCTCCAGCTTTCATCGCAGTGTTAGCATAGACAGAAATCTAAGGAGATCACTAACTAATTATGTAGTGAAAGTTTAAAGAATCAGGGTTGTTTTTTTTTTTTCATTGATTCCTATGATTATATAAAGAAATTTATATAATAATGTCTAAAAAAATATTATTAATTATTAGAAAGAGATATCATTCATTTAATTCCAGGTAAATTTTTCTATTCCCATTTGTAGCTATATTCATGTAATGAAAAGTCTTTTACTGAGGGGGGAGTGAATATGTGAGCCCTTATATAATAAGATGTCACTGCTTTCAGATGTATGTCGACTGACAGTTTGATTTGGCTAGTGGTCATAGCTCTTTGTTGTTTTTAATTATCACATAGATATCTTACTCAAGCAGTGTAAAGCTTTGCCACATATTTTTTAATCCTAAGGCACAGTAAATACTAAGAAAAAATATCTCTTGTGCCAAAAATCAAACAAGCAAATGTAGAATTTGATTAAAACCTCTGTAAGTGTCAAGTAAAATGTAAGGGCCTTTCCGATTTTTATTAGATACTGGACTCTTTTGTCAGCTGGTATAAATCAGTCAACTTCAATTTATGTTAATAGAACTAGTCTGACTAGCACCAGTTGAGGGACTGGCTCTTTTAGCTCCAGCATATGAAAGTATCTATGTTAAGTCAATCAAAAAATTTTCCATGACAAATGATGAAGGCATGATAAGAAGTAGATGGCAGAGCGCTGTGTTATATAGTGTATTTTAAAATTCAAGGTCAAAGGTGTATATCCTGTTCAAATCATGGTGACTGAGTTTTGAACATCCAGACATTTCCTTTAGAATAGGTGATAAAAAATAGGAAAAAATAGGACTTTTTCTTGTAAAAAATTGAAATTATTTGAAACTGTCTGACCATCTATACATTGATTGCCTAGCTGAACTGTCACAAGGGAGTGATAGCTCACTGCATTTTAAGTGAAAAAGTTGTCACATAAAAATGTCATTCCAATGTCTACTTCTGTCATCACTCCCAGTGAAGAGACCAAGGTCTAAATTGATCATAGGAGCTACACTGCTCAGCTTTGGACGCTGTTATTCCAAGCCAGAGCTAAAAGCATTGGTTACATGAATTAAAGTAGTCTGAAAGATGTTTATTTAGTTATTCAACTATTTAACATGAGATTCACTTGACTGCAGTCAACCCTTAGAGTCTTGTCCTGTACCTTCTGTACTGTGAACAGGCTTTACAGTTATTCATCACACCTGCCTGGGGAGTGATAATTTTTTTATAATGGGTTGAATCTCCCTTTAGTCGATTTTGTGTTTCTCCTGGAGTCCAGAAGGGGTCTAGGTGGGTGTCCTAGCCTTCCCACCCACTTTTTGTATAATAGGTGGTTAAAACCTGGACATAGAGAGAAGAAGATGGAATTTCTAGGCAGGACTCACCATGGTTGTGGACACACCATGGTGGACACACATCTTCTTTCCATGAGGGTATTGTAACCACACAGCTGTCTTGGGCAAGAGTAATCATTGCCATACTTGGAGATCAGCTATAGCCCACATGCAAAAGCCAGTGGACAAAGGGCACTTTGAGCTTTATGGGTAACGTATCCAGCCAGGATGAGGGCAGCTCTAGGGCCCAGATTCAGCTGCAAGACTTGAGAGCACGTTCTGGTTCAGGCTGTGAAAAACAGACCCTTGAGGAAAAACAACACAGTCTCAGCCTCTGGCACCAGCAGTCCCATGGTTCTACATTCCTGACTGGATGGGGTATAGAACTAGATCTTCTCTGAACTTCAACAAGTTTTGATGCCATTACTTACTGCAATGAAGGGAACTGACAAATTTCTATTTCACTGGCATAAGAAAAGGGAAAAAAGAAGAAAAAAAGAAAAAAATAATTTGGTAAATCTTTTTAAAGATATCTGTAGTTGGAAATAAAAAAAATACAGTGATTGCACTGTGGGAAGAGAGGGCAGTTCATTAGACTCAGTTGTTAGGAGCATGTGAAAATTTTTTAATGCTGTTTTCTTCTTCTGGGCAAAAGGATCTACTAGCACCTCCCATGACCTCCCCCCTTCTCCATTAGCAGCATTCCAAATGGGTTTAATGTTTATATGGATGGTAATAATTTATTGCTAGATTCTAAATATGTTACATAAAACATGTGTTCTGATTTTCAGTTGATCATGCTGTACCAGAGGGGAGGAAATGCAATTAAAATAAAAATGACACACTAACTGGTATTTCTGAAGGCAGTTTTTAGAATTTAAATTGTGACCTCAGTGTAGACCATAAATATAAAATTCATATGTGCTCTGCTTCCTGCATATAATTACCTATCACAAGGTTCATAGTTTAAATGAAATTCTTTATGAAGCAAGAAATAGTATAATAGTGTTTTCTGGCTTAGTGCCCTACAGGATACATCAAGTGAAGATACTTTTTCTAATTTTAAAGAGAAATAAAAACATGTGGAACATATGCACTTTTGATGCTGTAATCCTATCAGAATATGTTTGTTTTTATTAAATTTTCCTCATTGAATGCTTCCTTTTCTCAGTGTATTCAGGGGGTGACACTACGTTCCACATGAGTTTAATAGTTATGTGAGCAATCTGAAGGATCTTTCAGAGCTTTTTCTTTCTCCCTGTTTATAAATACTTGAAGCCTGCAGCCTGCCTATCAGTAATACTTCCTCTCATATTGGCATGAAGCCCAAACAAATAGGAATTTGGTAGGTGAATTTTGCAAGGGTTGAGGGTGGACAGGAAAAAAGGATTAATCATGCCAGACTGTAGGCAGGCAACATAATTTCGTCTAATGCAAGTTTTGGGCTCATTTATTTGCTCTGTCCCATCGTTGCAGTAGGTTCAAACAATGGTATGCGCACAGGCATGGATTCATGTCTCCATCCCAAGAGTCACCACCTTCCTCACTGTTCATCTCTGCATTTCTGTAGACCTGCTTCTTTGAAAGCCATCTCTGGGGACACTTTACTGCTTTACTCCTTGTGTAGGTCCATGTACCAGCTAATATCACCCTTGGGATTTAAAAGGTATGTCCGAACTCCAGGTTTATCTTTGTCTCTTTAGACAGATGGGTTAAACTGATCAATGTGGTTGATTATTCACATATAATACATCAATCACTTCTGTCCTGAAGAACTCCTCTCTATTTTCACACTCCAAGACTTACCACAAGGCATCAAATCACCAATGGGCACATGGCATAAATGACCGTGTTGATCTTGGCCACTAAGGAATCTCATTTTTTGTTATATTATTTACTCTTGCTAGATTGGTCCTTGTTTTCAAGCTTCCAAGGTTTCTCTCACTTGAGCACAGGGGAGTGCTTTGGTGGCTCCTATGGTATTCATTCTGAAAGTAGGGTACTAGAATTTAAAATATTTACAGATCATAAAGGGTTTTTCTTTCAAATAATTTTTGCATTCTGTCACACTTGCAGTTTAAATTTTGTTCTCAATATGTGTATGAATATATTAAAAAATGTTAAAAAAATATTTTGTTTATATCTTTGTCATGTAAGTTGGTCTTTAAAAATCTTTAAGTGTGAATGAAGAAAAATACAGCTATGTTTCCGTAAGAATACAGATTGAATAGAGATACATATGGTTACATCAAAAGCATTAAAGAATCAACAATAGTGTGTGATAAACAACAAAATCCCAGATATAATAAATATTTTCTGTGCTTTCATAATGGTTATGAAGTTCCACACATAGTTTACTTAAAATTCCCTTCAGTTAAAATAGCACCTTGTTCAATGTAATTTTATTCACATGTATTCTAAGGGTATGGTGATCTGCTCTGTGTTGCATGTTCAAGGTTGTCTGTGGCTATTATGTGCACATGACCATGCAAGAAAATGTGCCAGGATAAGAGAAATGCATTAAATGCGTGTAGAGATAGCAGCCTACAAAGATAGCAGTGACAGATGTTATTGTTGCAGTAATCTGATCATGGCAGAATGATGACAGTAAAAAACCAGCAAGAAAAATGTTTAGGGAGCACAGAAATCCTAGCAGTTCTGTAATCAGTAAAGCAAATAAAGTTTAAGGTAAGTTTCAGGCCTCGGTTCTGTTACCTAAATGTATTTGTCTAATGGTACTGAAGACCACTGCTATTATAACCTATGAAGATCTAGTCAATAAAGCCAAAGGAGCCTCTTAAACTCAGTCTAAAGTAGACACCAGTGGAGGTCAGCTCCATAGTTCTCCAGACTGTCAAGGGGATTCACTAGATCTTCATTGACTATCTTCATTGACAGGAAGTTAGATATCTTCCTTGTATATAGATACCTACATCTAGACACAAACATCTTGAACTCTTCAGTTTAGAGGTTTTGTTGCTGGGGGGTTTTGTTTGTTTGTTTGTTTCTAATTAGATATTTCCTTCTTGCCATAGTTTAAACCCAGCTGGTAACTTAACACCACTTCGACTGCTTGCTTACTCCCCACAGGTGAGATGGGTGAAGGGTAAAACTGAGAAAAGTAGTGGGTTGAGACAAGAATGGGTTTAATTTAAACCCGTTACACCTTGTCCTGTCGCCTGTAGTGACAGGAGAAGAGGTAATGGGTTTAAATTGAAAGTGGGGCAGCTTAGATTAGTTATCAAGAAGAAGTTCTTCCCGGAGAGGGTGGTGAGGCACTGGAACAGGTTGTCCAGAGAAGCTGTGGATGCCCCATCCCTGGAAGTGTTCAAGGCCAGGCTGGATGTGGCTTTGAGCAACCTGGTCTAGTGGAAGGTGTCCCTGCCCATGGCAGGGGGGTTGGAACTAGATGGTCGTTAAGGTCCCTTCCAACCCAAACGATTTTATGATTCTATGATTCTAAGAACAGTTTATTAAGTAAAGAAAAAGCCATGCATACAAGCAAAGCAAAACAAAGCAAGGAATTCATTCACCACTTCCAGACAGTTGTTCAGCCATCCCCAGGAAAACAAGGCTCCATCATGCATAATGGTTACCTGGGAAGATAAGCACCATCACTCTGAATGTCCCTCCATTCTATCTTCTTCCTCCATCTTTATATGCTGAGCATGATGTCATGTGGCATGGAATATCCCTTTGGTCAGTTGGGATCAGCTGTTCCAGCTGTGTCTTCTCCTTCTTGTGCCCCCTCCGCCCACTCGCTGGTGGGGTGGTGTGAGAGGTAGAAAAGGCATTGACTTTGTATAAACACTGCTCAGCAGTAACAAAAACATCCCTGTGTTATCAAAGCTGTTTTCACTACAAATCCCAAACACAGCCCCATGATGGCTACTGTGAAGAAAATTAACTCTGTCCCAGTCAAAACCAGCCCAACGTTTGTGTTTGCGTTCTCTAGTGTCTAATAAGGTACAGCCACTCGATAAGTTTACAAGCTTTTTTCCCCATGGTTTTAACACTGTACTATCTTTCTCATGTGTGCATTCATTTTTCTGACTCATCCTATAATTTTTCCCCAAGCAGGGATACTGATAAGGGAACTCTGTTATCTGAAAACTTATTTTAAGAATGTGTGTTACTTCATAGTATCTTTAAAAATATTACTCACTGTCAAGGAGATTGAAACTGAGCAATAGATTTAAGAATTACTGTTAGAGTAGGTGGGAAAGACAAACAGGGAAGGAATGTGACAACATAAAATTGCAAAATTAATTCTCACTTCTTTTTTTTTTTTTTTTCCAGCCTGATAACTCTTATGCCACTGATATTTAGACATAGAAACAGTTTTGGGAGTTAAGTTGTTTTTTCATTTTTCTATGCAGATTTTGATGGCACTCTGTGCGTGTACAGAGAGAATCTCATCTCATTACATGGGTGGTGTTTCCCTATTACACTGTCCTACAGTTTGCAATTCTTGAAGAAAAACCTTTTCCTTTTTTGTTTCCTGACGCTTATACTTTTCAGATGTTGTGGTTGTTAATAACTGAATAACGGTTTAATTTGTTTGGTGCTTCTAATCTACCCTTGTAAGAGTTGGCACCTCTCTGTCTACACCCTAAATCTATGTACATCTTGTAGATTTTCCTTAATTTCTTCCAATTTGCCACTAACTTGAATAGCGTATTGCCGTGATTCAACTCAGATGCGTGTGGCATAAGCGTTATTATTTATGCACGTTTGTAATTTATACTTATGTATGCACGTGTCCACTTGTAGATCTTGTGTCTTTTAGTAACATCAATAAGATGATGTTTGCTTCTCATTTTCCAGAAGCAGATGCTGGTACCATCTTGTTCTTATATGCCAGTATAATGTGTAATAACATTGCCAGTCAAAGTTAGAGCATCATGAATAGATAACTACCCCAAACCAGAGCATCTTCTGGCCAGAACAACAGCATCAGATCATATACTCCTTACTTTTCATGTTTTTATTGGTAGCTTTTATCATACTTGAACGGAAGAGTTGTGTTAATCTCCTTCAGTGCTGAATGAAATCATGTTGCTTGCTACTTATTGAAGAAGTAAATCTTTCATACCTTTGCCCCTCTGCTTGATGGATTGTTTAGAGAAATAAAGCTGTTCTCTTCACTAAAATTGGCTTGCCTGAATCTCAGCTTATTCTTTTGTATATTAGATATGTGTCTTTTTCTTTTCAAATGCAAGAACTAAAGGAAGATGCTGCTTCTGTTATTCTTCTGCTCTAGGGTCCTTTTAAAGTTTTTTATTTGAGTTAAGCACATTTGAGACTAATCAGTCCACAGACGACAGGCCAGGTACACGTCATGTCAGACTGTTGCCATTAGTTTTCATTTCAGCCCTTCAGATATCTGTATAAAACAATCTAGTCAGAATCAAGCTAAACTATATAGCACTGTATTTTTGCTGTTTGGCTCACATTTTTTGTCTTGGATCTTTGCATTATTTTCAAGTGTTTGAATGACTCAAAGTTGCTTACATTTGGGTAACTTCTGTCCAGAGGGGACATTAATAAAGACAAACATTCTTCATTCAGCAAATGTAATAATGTCTGGAAGTCTCTATGTGTTGTGGAGTGAATCCAGGCTTGCCAGCCATGGAGGTATCAGTTGAAAAAACCCTTATCTCCCCCAGGGAGGAAACCTGGGATCCATTTACATGTTCTTTGTAATTGATAAAAAGATTACAAATGGCCAGTTAATATTTCAAGATTATTCTAAATTACTGATTAGCATGGTAAATTTCATAACATTAAAACAAATGAAGACATGTTTTTAAAATATATTTCCTTTAATACTCAGAGATTCTAGGTCAGTTAGTTATAAAAGGCCAAAGGTCAACCGATTGGTTCCAGTCTGGAAATTTAGACAAGGGAAGTTCTTTAGGGCTCCTGCTTTGGATCAGGAACAATTTGAAAGAGCAACAAGCTTGCTTTTGTCTTTCCCCCCCCCCCCCCCCCTCCCTCCCTGGAAATGGATTAATTTCTTGCTTGAAGAAGTGGCAATAATAATATAGGAGGTCCTCACTCCCTACCATGAGGTAATTTGCATCCATGATGTTTTGATTTGTCTCTTCCTATTTCTCAGAAAAGACAATAACAGGGTGTCATACTGAGATTCAGAATCATTACGACTTCATTAAAAATATACTAAAGCACATTTACTAGTGTGTGATGTAATTTCATCATAAATAATGAAAAAATAAATGACAGCTGTCAAAAATATTTCTTATTACGTTCATTTTATTTTTAAATGATAGGTCTAAAACCTCCAATAACTAAAGAGGGATTTCTGTGTAATTCTGTAACATGGATATGGAATAAATAGTCCTTGTTAAACCTGATGGTTAATAATGTGGAGGTTCTTCCAGTATTGAGCATTCGTATCACAAGTCTATATATGAATAGTTTTTATTCACTTAAAGAATCAATATTTGTCACACAACCTGCTGTGGTTTTTCAATTTTGATTTTTTTTAGTAATTTTGCTAAGCAATTTAGTGTCTGGTTAGTCCATTAAAATGAGCACCCTAGATGTGAAATGGGATCAAGAAGAAAGACACTGACCATCCTACTTAGATGTTCATTCAGTAAAGAATTAGCCTATCCTCTCTACAGTAATTGCTGACCCTTTCACCTCCTTTATTCTGTTGCCTCTACAGCCTTCTGGGACAATATTCCAGCTGACAGGGAAATAACACATCATGTTGCTGAAGCTCCTATTTAATCTCTATCTGTTGACCCTGTTGGCAAGTAATATCATCCGTCTCCACCCTAAATCTAAATTATTTCTAACTAATTGTTCGCTTTATATCTTCTCTTCATCTCACCAGCTTGCTGGCAAGGGTCTGTTTGAATGTATTGATCACCTTTTCTCAGCTGTAGGATGGAGGGCATGCCACAGGCACTAACTTACTTAACCCCTGGCACAAGAGCACTTAACACCGTGAGGAGCCAGGATCTTCCTCCTCTCTCCTCCACCCCTCCAAACTCCGACTGAAACAGTGATGCAGCTTCTTTGTCCTGATTCTCTACCTATCTCCTGCGTGGCTTTCAAAGGAGTTTATTATTATTACAGTGCTTGTTGTCAGAGCCCCTTCTTCTGTCTCTTGAAGTGCCTCCCACGGTCATTGCTGACTCCAGGGCCCTTTCTTGTCAGTTTTTACATTAATGACATTCCCAGTGTACCTGAAATCTGAAATATTTATGTTTGCAGATGACAATGTTCCTCTGTTTGCTGCTAATGTCTCCTTCTCTCCTTTGAAAAGACATATGTGATCAAGTAGCTTAATAATATGCAGTACCTCTTTCTTTTCTGCCCCTCTCTCTTGACAGAAATGTGGTTATACTCTTTTCCTGCTCACAAACTAGTTACCCTTTCATGCTGCACAAACTTTACAGTTCTAGAAAAGTAGCTTATCTCCTCCCTTAATAAGATACAAATGTTTTGTGTCTACAGAGGTGATCCTTCAGGTCACGGCTGAGGACTGTTGGCTGAGCAGTACAGGAAGAGACATGCACGGCTTTGGCTCTTTGGAGCTTTTGGCTTTTCAGAATGGCAATATATGTAAGTGTGCATGCAAACATATGCAAATCTGTAAGTGTACACACAGATGTCTTCCTCCCTCCCCCTAGACAACACTGGAGCATCCAGCCCTTTCCAAGGGTATTGCATCCATTTGGGGAGGGGGGTGGGGGGAGAAGAGAAAGATTCTTGTCAAATATTATTACTACTTCAAAGGAATGGAATCCTAATCTATTTAAAATATGAAGTACATTTGGATAAGCCATGTAAATTAATGTTAACTTGGGGAATACTATGAGTAGACAGCTAAAAGGGGTGGAGATTGCTGAGGAAAATGGATTATAGGGGAAAAGGAAATAATAAAATTTTTATATAGTTCCTTCTTTATAAAAGAAAGGAACTTTAAGCACTAGAAATTTTTTTTTTTAAGAATATGTATTTTTCCTTTGAAAATAAAAAGTCAACCAGCCAAACTGGTAGACCAAACTGTTATATGTTAAAAATTAAAGGCAATATAGGATAGCTCAAGGGAATGATAGCTCAACTCTAAATCATCGGTTCAAATGCAACCCAGTCAGTAAGAGCAAGACATCCTTCCCAGCACTCACTGGAGAATTGGGCAGAGACCTGAACGGAAGTTAACACAGTGCTAAGATTTCCAAAGTTCATTTGCTGGCTGCTTCTGGGAAGTTGCAAGGGAACGTACACAATAGTTGTAAGGAAAGTAGAGTCAAAGGGATAAAACCAAGAAATGGATCTGTGATGCTGAGAGAAGGCTCCTTTTGCTGGTGTGAAAAAGAAATAGCCCTGAAGACTCTGAAATAGGCAGGAGTGAGAGGTCTCACAACACCTACCTGTCATTCCCCAACTCCTGGACTTTCTGGAGAGGTGTGTAAAAAAACCAACCAACCAACCAACCAAACAAACAAACCCAAACCTAAACAACCCCACAGTGAAGTGTTATCCCTATCTACATGCTGGTTTTCATTTTCTGTGATGTTTTTTCTGTAAAATGTCTCAAGGCTGTACATAAAAACTGTTTGGAAATGCAGGCTGGAAAAGTCTCATCAAGCAACATGAAAGGTCTACCTGGAAGAGCACAGTGATCTGCAGAGATACCCATGTCATCTTAAACACCATCAGCTGTCTCACCACATGAGTGCAGCAGACTCTCAGTGAACCCATCCTTCTCCTCTCCTTAGCCCGGACATAGAACTCTGCTCAGTGAAGAACTTCTCTGCAGATCTGCTCAAAGTCAAAGCTGAGGATGCAATATTAACTCCAGACTCAGAAGTGCAGTCCTTGAGCTGACAAGAAATGCAACAATTGAATAAATGAATGAAATGAAACAGCAATGGAGGGGGACTGAATGACTCATCTTTAGAGCAGGCTGAAATACGGAGTTGATGTGAGCAGTCCTTCTGCTTGTAGGGAATGGCTTCACCTATAAAGGCATCTGTGCTCTTCCCGCAGACCCTTTCCTTGAATGATCTGCTTCTGTGCCTCTGAGGTCTTCTTTTTGATTGTTATGTATAGGAAATCACTAACCAGGCACATAGAAAATGAAGCCTCAAATGCCCAGGTTAGTCCAGTAACTTGCATCTGTGCATCTTCCTTATGGTGGCAAATAGTTTTAGTAAGACAGAACACATGCAGGACCATACCTACTTTACAGTATCCCAGGTGACACATGCATCTGACTTATACATATGTATGCTGTTCTTTTTAGCTCTTCTATGCTTTTGGATTCAAATGAACACAAAATAAAAAATAATTAATAAAAACAATAAAAAATGAACCACACACAATGGCATCTGGAACTCACTAGAAGATTGGGCTGCACCCAGTTCATCACAGAACTGACCACAGGGGTCAATGAATACACTTCTGGTGTTAAAGGATTCTTGAACTCATCTTAGCTTGGATGGGGGAGCCAACGGCTTCAGTTTAATCTATACTTCTTTTGGGAAGTTGTTGCTGATGAGAATTATGTCTCCAACAACCAAAGGTTTTGTCTTAGAGAATCTGATACATCCCTAAACAGTCAGAGAGTGACCTAAGAACTAAATGATGTGAAAGGTGAGAATCAGCCTGCTCTCTGAGAGTAGTTTGATCCTTGGCCCTTTTTTCACTTAGCAGAATCAGTGTACCTAAACTAATTTTAATCTTTCACCCTTGATAGACTAAATTATAAAAATCCTGCTGGATATGGAATATTACAGGCATTAGGTTTCCATCAAGCTGAAAGAATTCTCATGTCTACCCATGTCTCATAGGGGTTGCTCATATCTAAATATAGAATGAGTCTAATGCAACTGTGAACATATGCTATGTTGATGTTTGTAAGGCAGACTTCCCAAGCATGACGACATCTTTGCAATTGTCAAGATTTGGGATTGCTATAATGTGTAGAGGAAAAAAGAATTAAAGAAGAAAGAATAGAGAGAAATATTTAATCATTCTCAGACTTTTAAAATACTTGCAATCAAAAATACAGAAAATAAATATGTTTCAGCAATGAAGATTCCAATCATCAGCTGAAAAATGTAACCTTATAACAAATGGTTAATTTTTACCTATAATGTGTACTATGAGACCCTATCCTTGCATATAGTCTTTGAAATTATATCATCCTGTACTGTGCCCATAAAAAATTTCACCCTATATCCAACTTTCATAATACTCTATTAGAAAAGCAGACTTGGCTACTTTTGTGTAAGCGTGCATAAGGAGCACTCACTCAGTAGACAGATATATGTCTAATGAATTACATGCCAGTAGTTCCTGTTTCCAGTGAAACTCAGAGGGCCTACAGAGGGATAGCTCAGATATGTGTATATACACTACTGTCATGGTTTAGGCCCAGGCAGGAACAAAAGACAACATGGCTGCACGCTCACTCCTCCCCCATGGTGGGATGTGGAGGAGAAAATGCAAGGAAAGCTTCATGGGTTGAGACAAGGACAGGAGCAACCACTCATCCATTATGGTCATGGGCAACAGAGTCTTGACTTCGGCAAGAAAAATCCATTTAATAAGGTACCACTCAAATCAGACTAGGATGATGACAGACAAAACAGATCTTAAAAACCTTCCCCTCACTCCTCCTTTCTTCCCGGGCTGCCTCTTTCCCCCCAGTGGCAGAGGGAGGTGGGGGATGGGAGTTTCTCAGTCAGTTCATCACACGTTATCTGATGCTTCTTCTGCCTCAGGGGAGGACTCCTCACACTCTTCCCCTGTTCTAGTATTTCAGCTCATGTCCAGCTTTTCCTCCATCATTACCCTCAAGTCCTTCTCTGCAGGGCTGCTCTCAATCCCTTCATCCTCCATCCTGTATTTATATTAGGGGTTGCCCTGACCCATGTGCAGGACCTTGCACTTGACCCTGTTGAACCTCATGTGGTTCATATGGACCCACTTCTTGAGCTTGTCCAGGTCCTTCTGGACGGCATCTGGTCCCCCAGGTGTGTCAATCACACAACTCAGCTTGGTGTTCTCTGCAAAGTTGCTGAGGGTGCACTCAATCCCACTGTCTATGTTAGTAGATGAAGATATTAAACAGTACTGGTCCCAGAATGGACCCCTGAGGGATGTTGCTTGTCACCCAGCTCCATCTTGATACTGAGCCATTGACCAGTCCAACCCACTGAACAGTCCACCTATCAAATCCATGTCTCTCCAGTTCAGAGAGAAGGATGTTGTAGAGGACCATGCCAAAGGCCTTACAGAAGTCCAGATAGATGACATTTGTAACTGTCCACTTGTCCTCCTTGTCACTTCATCATCGAAGGCCAAGAGGTTGTTCAGGCAGAACTCGCCCTTGGTGAAGCCATGCTGCCTCTCTTGAATCATGTCCCTGTCCTCCATGTGGCTTAGAATGACTTCCAGAAGGATCAGTTCTGTGATCTTCCCAGGCACAGAAATAAGGCTGACAGGCTGGTAGTTTCCAGGCTCCTCCTTCCTCCCCTTTTAAAAAGTGTGTAGAATATTTCATTTTTTCCAGTCACCAGCAACTTCATCTGACTGTCATGACTTTTTAGATATCATGGCGAGTGACTTGGCAGCTATATCAGCCAATTCCCTCAGGATTCTAGGATGCATCTTATCAGGTCCCATAGACTTATGTATGTTCAGGTTCCTCGGGTGGTCACAAACTTTGTCTTCTCTTATAGTAGTAGGGACTTTGCTCCCCAAGTCCTGTGGTCCATCCACTCAACAGGTATGGGAAGTAAGGTTGCCAGTGAAGACTGCGAAAAAGTTGTTGTGGAGTACTTCAGCCTTTTCCTTGTCCATTGTTATTAGTTTGCCAGTCTTATTCATTGGGGAAGTACGTTTTCTTTGATCTTACTTTTCTGGCTGACATGCTTGTACAAACCCTTATTCTTTGCATCCCTTGTCAAGTTCAGCTCCAGCTGCTTATTAACCTTCCTGACCCCATCCCTACACAACTGGGCAGTGTCCCTATGTCCGTCCAAGGTTACCTGTCCCTGTTTCCATTGACTGTACATTTTCTTCTTGACCTTTAGTTTGACCAGCAAGTCTCGACTCTGCCTTCCTTTCCTCGTTTCTTGAACCTTACATTGAGAGCTCTTCTACTCTATGGAAAGTGTCCTTAAACATTTGCCAGCTCTGTTTGCTCCCTTGTCCCTGAGGGCAGTTTTCCAGGGAAGTTATTGACTAACTCCTTAAAGAGCTGGAAGTTTGCTTTCCTACAATTCAGGATCCTGACTTAATACTTTACCTGATCAATATCTCTCAGGACTGTGAACTCCACCAGTGCATGATCACTGCAACCCAGACTGCCTCCAGTCTTGACATCATTAATTAGCTGACTTTGGTGACCAATAGATCCAGTATTACATCTTCTCTGGTAGGGCTGCCTATTAGCTAGCTTAAGAAGTTATCCTCCATACATTCCAGGGGTCTCCTGGATTGCCTACAGCTCACTGTGCTGCTTTTCCAGCAGATGCTGAGGTGTTTGAAGTCACTCAGAAGGAAGGGAGCATGTGAGTGCGATGCCTCCTTTAGCTTCATCAATAGGTTCCCCTTGATCAGGCACCCTGTAGTAGACACCAATCACAAGGTTCCCTTTTTGTTCTCTAATTCTTCCAATTCTAATTCTTACTTATAAGCTTTCAAACTGCTCATGCCTATTCTTCAGATACAACTCTTCACACTCTATCCATTTCTTGACATACAGGACAACCCCTCCACCCCTTCTTCCTTGCCTCTCCCTTCTGAACAGCCTGTAGCCATCAAAAGCCACACTCCAGCCATGGGATTTATCCCACCAAGTTTCAGTAACAGCTACTAGAGTCTTGTCCAAAAGCCATTTCTGTCAATTTCAACAGTCTCTGAAATATCAACTAGATACTATATAGTTCTTCCGCTATTTTCCTAATCTGTTGAAAAGTACTGTTTTCAACAGTTAAACAGTGATTGAATTTGAGAAAATGTTTTAGCGGTGGACATAGGATATACAGCTTTTTAATCACTTTAAGACAGGCAATATTACTGTGCATCCTCTGTGGAAAATTCTATTAAATAATTGCTAGGCTACCTGCTGCATCTTATCATAATTGTATTTTTTTTCCCCTAAATGTTTGCTTTGAACTAGTTTCAGCCTCTGCTACATAGAAGGTTTTTAATCTTGATTCTCACCCATACATATTTACCTGAGGCTGTCAAAGAGTAAGCACATGGGTTTATTAGCTGCTCTGTTAACACAATCAGGCAGATAGATGTAGTCTTCAAAATATAACAATAAATCAGAAAGCATTTTGGCTAAGGTATGACTTTGTCCTGTTCAATCAGGTAGGTTTGAAATCATTGCATTAGAATATATGCACTGTTGCTGATACAAGAAGCAACCTTTAAAATGAAGGCCAGTGAAGTTTTTAAAGAGCTCACCAGCAACAGGAGATAAGAGTGGCATAACCTTAGGTCCAATATTTATGGGTTTACACTGTGGTATGATAAAAAGAAAGATAACTTCCCCAAGGAAGAAGGAACAACAACAACAACAACAAAATCTGGAAGTCCTGAAATAAAGAAATGGGAAATCTTGAAAATTCCTTTTCCCATTAAGTCTGAGAGAATTGCCTCAGAAGACACAGAGTGTTCTGCTTTGATCACTGGTTAAATTCATGCTGCAAAGCTTTGTGGCAAAGAGGTATGTGTAACGTGTGTGTCCAGATTGGATAGGCATTTGGTGTGTGTGAGTAAGGGATGAAGACGCACCCCAGACGTGGTGGTGTGTTAGAGAGCATGACATTCTTAGAATGTTAAAAGTCCATCCCAGCTCAAGTAAACATAACACTGGAATAATGGCTATCATTCTCAGTTTCACTGCCCCGTATGGAATTTGTATATATTCACATAAAGTCTAGACTTACTGTCTTTTTTATGTTAGATTCACAGTAAGTGTACCTAAACCTTTGCTCACCTTGCTTTGCCTTTATGTGTACTCCTTTAAAATAAGTACTTCTGAACTGGAGATGCTGTGCTGAAGTTAATATAGTTCACCCAGTCAGGAACACTATGTGGTACATGAACAACATCCAGGCGTTTTGGGTGGTGTCCAGTAAGCTTGGAGCAGGAGAGCAAACAGAACTCTATACTGCTGTTGCTGACTTTGTACAATAAAATAATAATATAAAGGGAACTGGGATAAAGAAAAAGAAGCAATATGGAGGTTGAATATCAAAGATGCTTGAAGAACCTTATTGTAACCAGCATAGATACCTGATTGATATTGGTTCCACTACTGTTTGAACCTCTGGCCTGGAAAGAAAAAATCTGAGGATAAGAGTGGAACCCTTCTGTGTTAAATACAGTATTCAGTTTAAATCTGTAGTCCTGGAAGCATTTAAGACTACAGGACATATGAAATTTTTAAAACCAGTATTTGTTTCTACTTTGTAAGACAATTCTGATAGGTTGGAACAGAGTATGAGTTTATATTTTCTCTATTACTTTCCCACAGAACAATTTCATAAGCATGTCCAATTGTAAAATGCACAATTAGATTTTGCTGGAGTGAGATTTCAGGAACCTTGTCTTCACAACTTCAAGCAATGTTAGTCTAATGTTTAAAGCATGCTATTTCCAAGATAAGAAAACCAAGAAGATTTCTTCTGGCCATGAGAAGATGAAGACCTTAGTGGCATCTGTTTAGCTTAGCAAAAGAGAAAGCGCACTCCTATGGCAAAAGCTGGGCAATAAATATACCTGATACTGCAGTCTAGCCTAACATGTGTTAAGCTATCCAATGCCAATGCCCTTGTATCTTTATAATCTTGCAGAACACACTTAGAGATGTACCCTTGTGTTGTTTCAAATTATTTCCTCATTGTTTCTCTGTGAGAAATGCACACACATAAATTGTTTATGAAAGCTCATATCCAACACCATTTATCTACTTTCCCTGAGAGATCTGATTTGCCAAAAAAACCCCTTCCTTTATGGTATATGAGATGATTCCTGACAAAATCCCCATTTAAGGGCTAGAGACGGCGTGTCTCTTGGGGACTGGTAATGAGATACAGAGCAGAGTTCTGCAAAAGTTCAAAAAAAAAGTACAAGCCACGTGAATCACTCCTGTTTTCATGCATTGCTGGAAAGAAACATTTCTTGTTTCTGTGCAGAAATCAGGCACAGTTTGTCATGTGGTCTGGTTTGGATATGAAATCAGATGAAACCTTGGGTTTTAGCAAGATTACCCTGTCAGAATGTAATTATAAAATCTCAGACTGTAACTGAGAAGATATCAACGTATAAGGAGTATACATTGCGTTGCTGAAGAGCAGAACAATGTATAACTGGGTGCATAAGCTGTTCTAACATGTATTGCAGTATCGTTCAGGTGTAAGTACTAACCCAGGACTCTTTTGCAGCAGCAGATGGAGCAGCATCTCAGGGCCTTGTGCAAAAGTTGTGTGCTATCCAAAACAAATTTCAGCCCTGGGCAACTCAAGCACTCTGTCGGGCACAGGGGATGCTGTGGAAGGGCTGAATGTATCATCTGCAGATCCGTTGGTGCTGTACTGGTTTTGGCTGGGATAGACTTAATTTTCTTCTCAGTAGCTCGTATGGTGCCATGTTTTGGGTTTATGAACAAAGCAGTGTTGATAACACAGGGATGTATTAGCCATTCTTGAGCAGTGCTTGCACATTGCCAATGCCCTTTCTGCTTCTCATGCTGCCCTGCCAGCAAGTAGGCTGGAGGTGGACAAAAAATTGGCAAGGGGACACAGCTAGGACAGCTGACCCCAACTGACCAAAGAGATACCCCATATCATATAGTGTCATGCCCAGCAATAAAAGGTGGGGGAAAAAGGAGGAAGGTGAGATGTTCAAAGCAATGTTGTCTGTCTTCCCAAGTACCCATTAGGTGTGATGAAGCCCCACTTCTGGAAATAGCTAAACATCTGCCTGTCAATGGAAATAACTGAATGATTTTCTTACTTTGCTTTGCTTGTCTGAACAGCTTCTGTTTTACCTATTAAAATATCTTTATCTCATCCTATGAATTTTTGCACTTTTACTCTTTCAGTTCTCTCCCTCATCCCACTTGGGCAGGAGCGTCAGCAAATGTCTGGGTGATGCTTAGCTGCTCACCAGGGTTAAACCACAAGACATACATAAGGGCTGTTGGCTTCAGGATGTATGGGATGGAGAGTGGGCTGCTCTGGAGCAGCCTTACAGTCCTTTAGGACTTCAAACACTAGTCCTAGCTTCTCCACATTTCCTAGTCTAGTAAGCCGGTATTTTCTGTGTTTTGGGGCTCAGACCTTGTTTCTCACCCAGCCCAGATATATCAACAGATGCTGAAAGTGCCTGTGGACCATTAAACTGAAATGACTTCATCATCCTGTCCCACAGAGTAGTCAGTGTTGCTGCATGGGTTGGTTTTGGCAGGTTTAATGGGCACTTTCACCAGATGTGGCTCAAAAATCCTCACCTTGTGAATCTGAAATGCCCTGGGAAACCTGTTCTTCCTTAGGAAAGACATTAATGGATGTTCCCCAAGTGTTGCTTCATAGCCACTACTCTTCGATATTACGTAGGATATATAATACTTTTTCATGTGGCTTCCTGTAATAAGATATCACAAACAGAAGTCAAACATGCTTTCTCAGTTTCATGTCCTCAGGTTAGAAGATCCTACTTTCATCCAAGTAACTCCAGATCATGCCTTTTTCATCAGTCTAGTTACAAATCTAATTCAATTTCAGTGAAAAAGAAAAAGAAAGATTTTGCATTTAGGGAAAAGTAAAAAAAAAAAAAAATCTTGGGTGGAAGCAACAAAGCAGAAAGCATCATTAAAAATATCACGTTTGCTTCCAAGAGAGAACCAGATGATGCAACTTACCTAGACACAGGACAAGAAAAAAACCAAACCTCACAGTTGGCTTGCAGTCAGACACCTGCTCTGAAATCCATGACTCAGTGGATCGTAGTTCATTAACCCACTCAAACTATTTTCTAATTATTGTCACATTTTATTATTCAAAAACTTGGCCATTTCCCAATAAAAAGTATCATCCTCCAAAAACGTCCTTGAATTCTACTGAAAGGAAAAAAAAAGAGGAACTTGGGGTAAAACCAAATTATAAAATACCCAAACAGGGACATGTCTACATTAATTATGTGATTCATTCTGAATGTGCAGTTCAGTGGGGAATGTTATCTATGACCAGAGAAAGCCAAAAATATTTTGGTAGATTTTCATCTCATGTTGCTCTTCAAGTATGTTAGGTTAATTGAGAGATTTTTGGTGACCAAAACAAACAGTCCAGACGTTCTCTTGCCTTTTTCTAGGAAATGATGTACCTTCTACAGTAACCCACACTCCTTGCATTTTTGGCACGAGATGTGATTGATCTCACCATTAGCTTTAGAACACAAATTGCTCAAGAATTCCTTCTTCTCTTTTCCCAGTGGCACAGACCCATTGAATTCCACACAGACACTAATATGTAAATACAATATCTACAGAGAGAAAAAAAAAATTAGATCAGCAGAGTTATATCACTGTCTTTCAGTGTTTAAAATGAAATATCAGAAGAAAATAAAATATCTAATACCTTATCCTAAGGTAGTTTTGCTTAGATTTTGGTCTAGATACACCAAAATTCAAAACAATCACCTATTTTCTAGGCTTTTAAGTTCCATATATTGGGCACCTTGCGTAGCACAAAGTATTTTGACTTGGGGCAGTAGGAATCTGGCTGCCTGTAAGCTCCATCATCTACCAAAACTGCACAGAAGTCTGAAACTTTGCCCAAGTCTCTGGTGTGGTCTGACGTGTTAGGTGTACTGTAAGCACGCTGAAGCTGTACTTCCAGCACTGAACCCAGTAAAAAACATAAGAAGGGATCATTTCTTTCAAAAACACCACAAAAGGAGGGGCCCTCTTTCTTTTATTCATTGTACCAACATTTTAAACACTCAACCAGCATTTGGAGAAGTCTGAAACTTTGCCCAAGTCTCTGGTGTGGTCTGACGTGTTAGGTGTACTGTAAGCACGCTGAAGCTGTACTTCCAGCACTGAACCCAGTAAAAAACATAAGAAGGGATCATTTCTTTCAAAAACACCACAAAAGGAGGGGCCCTCTTTCTTTTATTCATTGTACCAACATTTTAAACACTCAACCAGCATTTGGAAGACATGGACTTGTTTCCTCCTTTTTTTTTAGGTGGGCAGTTGTTTAGAAGAAGGGAAAACTCACAAAAATGAGAAGGGTGAGAGCAAGGCTGAGAGTTTTACTGTAAACAACTGTAAGACAAGTTCTTGAAGATTATACCAGCATTTGTTACTGAGAAGTGTATTTGTCATTTTTGACTCAGGTTTACAAATAAAGGAGCATGTTACATATGACATCAGACTTTTTGAGTAACAGCAATGAATAGGAGCTTTTTTCCATCTCAGCTTGGTAAAGAAGATGCAGCTGTTTAACTACAGAGCCTGAAACTACTGGGTGAGTGGTTTTAGGTGTTGGGTTTTTTTTTTTGGTTGTTGGGTTGTTTTGGTTGGTTTTTTTATTTTCTTTTTTTTCTCTGTTATTATTTTGTGGACCTGCTTCTTGTACTGCTTGCTTGGAAGCCCATACCTTCATTCCAAAAGGAATGAAGTGAGGCTCATTCCTTTTGAGCTCTCATTGGGCACTCGGTTTTCATTATTGTTGCTCAGGTTTACATCAAAACCTATAAGCAGAACTTCCTGGAGTGAATGCATAAACCAAAAATCTAGAAAACATAAAAGTTCTTTGCTAGTTCATGCAGATAAGTTTTAGTGTCTAAATTGTGTAGAATATCTTTTGGCAAGAATTTCAATAACCAGAAATGGTGCAAAAACTCAAGCCAGGTTTCTATGTTGTAGCCCACAAAAAGTAGCCGTTTTAACAGTCTCAGCAATTAACTTTCCTTCCTTGGTGCACCTGGAATGATTTGTTAATCATGTGAACATGTTGCAAAGTTTTTCACTGCTTTTGTAGGCAGTTTAGGAAATGGATGATGGACATGTAAGACAGCTGAAAGACTAAGCTTTATGATTTTTTATGAGTGATAAATGATAACTACTTGATTAAATTTCTTTTTACATTTGTTGGATGTGAAAATTTTCATTTTATTCTACAGATGTACAGAGCAATAGATAGATGTTCGCTATTGTTATAAATCAAAGATATAAAATATATAATTATCATTATGAGTTGTAAGAGAAGCTGCAATAAAAAAGGAATTTGTTGAAATAAATTGGATCTTGAGGACAGTGCATGTCGTGAGATCAATAAATATTTGTTAAGCAACTGTTCTGCTGGAGAGACTGTCACAGAATTTTAGATTCATCAAGGTCTTAGTGGAGCGTAGACAAATGGATGTGGTGGAACAGAGTAAATATTAAAGTATTAATGTAGCTAACTGAAAAAAATAATGCTACTGAATTGTGTCTACATGAATTATAATTTAATCAAACTGTCTTTTGTCCTCAATTACATAATGATACCGACAAAAATACCTATGCTATGTCCAGTGTAAGTTTATTACTTTTTAATGTGAACCCAATTGGCAGTCACATCCAGTTAAAGGATAAAAAGATGCAAGATGGAAAATCTTATTGAGAATATTAAGGTGTGTAGATCTGCACTTTTACATTTTTTACCATCCAAATCGCAGTGGAATGCAAGTCTTTGATGCCTGTTAGATCCACTTTTTATGAGACAGAATTTTTAATATTAGAAGTTGGATAGCACTACAGCAACTTCTGAATCCCAGTTGGTTGAGGAGGGAAAAAAAAAAAAAAAAAGAAAAGAAAAGATGGAAAAAAAAAAAAGAAGAAAATGTGAGGAATTTAGTAACAAAAATAATTGGAGCATACATTAAATTCTCATCTCAACCAGAGCTGTGGGGACCCATTTTGGAATGTTTACATGTGCTGGAAAAATTAATTTGTCTTTAGTGGATGTCCACAGTACAAGAGAGCTGATAAATATTTTCCTTATATAAAACTAGTAGTTGTAATTGGCTGGTGCATATTTCTATGCAAGTTTGGCATGTCTTAAAAATCAAATTATGAACATCAGACCTTTTTGTGCACATTACCTGCAGTCTGTAATAGATTCCATATTGGGACTTCTGCATTCTTTACTCAGCACTGGATGCAAAATGTGAGGAAACGAACTACTTGTGAGTCAGGAAACCAACAGGCAGGGCTTTGGTGGCTCAATTCTGTTACCTAAACACAGGCATCCATGCCATTTGGGATCAAGGACATTGATACCTAGCGAGTGTATGCATGACCTGTGGGAGACCTCAGGGACATCTCTGGCAGTTGAAAGCCAAGGAAGACACCGTGTGGTATATCCACTTGTTACTTGCCAAGCAGCAGAATCTCATTCTAAGAATGGAATTCAACCCTTTTAGATTCAGCAGCCTAAATTTAGGTTTGCACAGCGTAGGCATACGTGTATGAGTAAGGTGTCTGTACTCCCACTGGAGTCAATGAAGATGTAATCTATCTTAAGGTCTATTCAGAGCAGCTAGAAATAGACAATTAGTGTTCAATTTATTCAACTATACTCAACTGTCTGTTGTTTTTTGAAACCTCTCATGGATTTTGGAATTTTGTAATTCTGACAGGCCTCCAGCTGTCAGTTCAGAAAGGCAAGGTCTCTCATAGGTTCTACAGTATGTCCAAGAGTGCTGTATGGATCACCCAGGACCTGATGGTATCTCAAATAATGTTAAGCTACCATATGTGAGCAATCAAGTCCTCACATTTAACCAGCTTAATTGATGTCCTGACCCTACTCACTGTAGTGTTTGATCTCCGTTGACTCTATGGGTGTTGAGGCACCTTGCTCACATCTTGACACTCTTGTTTAAATGTTGAACTTGGAACTGGATCCCATCCCAGATTTGTTTTAAAAAACATCACAAAACTGTGGTGTCCATGACACACTGCAAAATGATTATGATTGCAATCATACTAAGAGGAAGCAGACCTACCTGCCTGTCCAATAAGGGTGCATTTTTTTTGCACAGTACTATAATCCAAGTTGTTTACATGTTGAGCAAAGCCTTAATAGTCACAAAATAGCAGATTTAACATGCCCATTTTCTCTAACTAAAAAGTCCTGAGAACTCAACTGAAGGGGTTTTTTTACCTGGAACACAGCACAGCCTTAACTGCAGCTATATGGTTTTGTTCTGGAATTAATTTGCATCCATGTAGCCTGGAGTCTATGCAGAGAAAGCTTGTGTTTGCCAGTAAAAGGTATGTGCATCCTTGAAAGAGCTGTATCTGCAGCTCTTCCCTTTGCACTTCTACCAACAGAGGTGAACAGAGTAACCAAACAAACTACTTCTGGCGAGTTATTGTTTACTCTGCACAATAGCAATGAAGCTTTGCAAAATAGAGGGTACTGCAAAATAGTCTGTATTCTAGTTCTTTATCTCAACGTTTGCCACCTTCTCTTGAAAAATGAAAAGGCCTAACTTTCTAAGTAGTCTGGCATCTGTGCCTGCCTGAGGAATTCCTGAATTATTATTTCTCAGGTGCTAGAAAGAAAGAATCTTTTATCCTGTCTGGATTCTTTATTTTCACCTCCTGTATGGTTGGTTCAGTTCCTATATGCTGGTTCAGTAAGTTACCTAATCTCTCTTGAGGGAATGATTCTACCCTCTCGAAGAGGACCTCACCTTCATATGATTTTTGATTTCTGCTTCTGCTCCACCTGTTACCCAGTGATGCAGAGCTCTTTAATAAACACAAGTGACCCCACTGCCACCATGACTGCTCAGATACGTAGTCTTGCTGAAGTAATTCAGAGTAGAGCATACAGACTGTCACTTCCCTCAATGATTGCCTTTTTTGTTAGTCCCCAACACAATGATCGTGTCTGAAAATCGTGATCATTAATACAGATTACTGATAATGGTACTGTTAAAATTGATACTGCTGCTAATTACAACTGCTACTAACTGAACTTCATTTTGCTGAGCTGAACTAACTAAAAAGTTTTAAATTACAATAAAATCAACTTTAGCTTGCCAGATGTTTTAGATAAAACACATAGTTTAATTAGCTACTTAGAACATTTGACTCACTTTGAGAAATCTACTAGGGTCTGAAGGGCTCCATCTGCCAGAGAAGGGGAAGAGCATCTTTGGTCATAGGCTTATTAAGCAAGAGAAGAGAGTTTCAAACTAAAGTTTCTGGGGGAGGGGAACCATAATCCATCCCACTTATATCGGTTTGATGCCAGTGCCAGCAATAGATGCCCACAGCCTGGAGAAGAATCACAGGTCAGGAGTGCACCTGAAGAGCACCACAAAGGAATTCTAGCCATTTTAGCCAGTAAGTCAGCTTCACTGGGAGCCCAACTTAAATGGCTTTATGCAAACACATGTAGCATGGGGAATAAACAACAGGAATTAGAGACATGCACACACCTGCAGGGCTAAAACCTTATTGGCATCACAGAGGAATGGTGGGATGGCTCCTATGACTGGAGTGTTGGAATGGAAGGATACAGGGTCTTTAGGAAGGATAGGCAGGAGAGATAAGGAGAGGGTGTCACTCTCTATGTCAGTCAGTAAATAGCTGGAAAGCAGGAAACCTAGGAGGAATACAGAGAAATTGCCTGAGCAGCCAAGGATCAGGTTAGGAAAGCTAAACACTGGTGGAATTAAGCCTGGCCAGACTGAAAGACTTACAGCTCAATGTCTGAGTGGAGACCAGTGATGAGTGGCGTTCCTTAGGGGTTGTTACTGGGACTGGTGCTGTTCAGCAACTTTGTTGGCAACGTGGACACTGAGACTGAGCATACTCCCAGCAAATTTACTGATGACATCAAGCTGTGTGGTGTGGTCAACACGCTAGAGGGAAGGGATGCCATCCAAAGGGACCTTCACAGGCTGGAGAGGTGGGTCACTGCCAACCTCATGGACTTCAACAAGGCCAAGTACAAGGTCCTGCACAAGAGTCAGGGCAATCTCAAACACAAGCACAGGCTGGGTGGAGAATGGATCAAGGGCAGCCCTGAGGAGAAGGGCTCAGGGGTAGTGGTGGATGGAAACCTGGACATGAGCCGGCAGTGTGTGCTGGCAGCCCAGAAAGCCAACCGTATCCTGGGCTGTATCCAGAGAAGTGTGGCCAGCAGGTCGGGGGAGGGGATTCTGCCCCTGTACTCTGCCCTCATGAGACCCCACCTGGAGTACTTCATCCAGCCCTGGGGCCCCCAGCATAAAAATGATATCGACCAGTTGGAGCGAGTCTAGAGGAGGGCCAGGAAATGCTCAGAGGGCTGGAGCACCTCTGCTATGGGGACAGGCTGCGAGAGTTGGGCTTGTTCAGCCTGGAAAAGAGAAGGCTCCGGGGAGACCT
>NW_010231284.1:0-15007 GCF_000690775.1 Eurypyga helias | reverse complement strand
GGGGGGTTGGAACTAGATGATCTTTAAGGTCCCTTCCAACCCAAACCATTCTATGATTCTATGAAAATATCTATTTTTTGCAATAAGGTCCCTATATTAGATTATTTTCATTTTTAGAAACATTTGGGCTGAAATTTTTCATCACATGTACCTTGTTTTATGGAGAAAAAAGGGAGGCAGGATGCATGTTCACTGCAGAAAACAAGTTACTGTTCTCATTCATACTCACCAAATAAGATTCCATGTTATCCTTGTGAACTGTATGTACTTCCATGAGTGATGATGAAAAATATACCTTCACACACTAAAACTCACTGTAGCTGCATGCTGACTCATAATTAGAGGCAAATGCTGAAATATCTAAATAAACTTACACTGAAGAAAATTACTCTAAGAGGGAGTCTTGCATACAAATGTTCATCTTCATTAACGCTGAGGTGAAAATAGGCAACGTGCCAGCTTAGTACATGGATATTAAGGTCAGATCATAATCTTTTCCAATAATCGCTACAGGTACTTTAATTAATTGGAAAATTACAGTGGGATTCCTGCGATGGTGCATATCACATTTTCATGAATACCATATTCATTCTTGTTGGTTTATCAAAATAATAGCTGCATTAATAAGGACTGGTCATTTGTTTCAAATGATCCTGTCAGCTAACACATGGAAAATCCTCATTCATTCCTTCCCTCTTCATTGTATTAACATTATTCATGCTGAACCCTGCTGGCATGCGTGTGACAGAGTATGGAATTTGAGAATACTTTGGCATTGAGCAGCACCCAATTATCAGAAATTATTAACATTAACATTAGAAACGGCTCTAATACTCGCTTTTTCAGCAAAGAATACATTGCCTCACTTCTAACCACATGATTGCTCTTTTAGCATTCCCATTCTCTTTGTTGATTAAAACCAAAGCACAAGTGGGTGAATTTTTTTCTTCCCCCCCGCCTCCAGTATCCTGATAGCTGACTAAATTAACACTGCCCTCTGATCACCAAATGCATGGTCTTTGTGGGACCAAAACATGGGTGATCAAACGGAGCGTCCGCCTGGTTTGACAGGTATGGAGTTGAGTTGCACATGTGTCTCTCCTGTGCCTGACATCAGCAGCAGGAGGGGTGGAGCAGTCCAGGGAGTTAGTGCATTTACAGTTGTTACCAGGGAAACAAGAAAAAATTGCAGACGTTCTGTATTATATATAGTATGATCTGAATCTGGCTGTATCACAGCAACATTTGGCTAATACAGCAATGAGCTGTGCAATAGTAGCAAAAATTTCCAATATTTTTATGGCTGTAGGAGGGACCTTTCTTATGTAAAACATCAGTCATTAGAATGTAAGTTATACTTAAAATGGAAGATAAATGGAACCATGTTCAACTACTTTCTCAGAAAAAACGGCCGCCTTCTGAATTTCCATTGTAACTTCATTCATTTTCTCATCTTTGAGTGGCCAGCAGTGCAGATGGTGTTTTGTTCTCCAACGGCTTCCCTTCCACTAGAGTCCCACCTTCTCTTCACTCTGTAAAACCTACATTTGTACTTGGTATTACACAGTTCTCAACAATTTTTACAAATTTAGACTCTCCTCTAGTCTCTGACACAGCACAGAAGTAAAAAAAAAAAAAAGTGGGGTCTATAAAATATCTGAAGATCAGTTTGGAATTGAATTTAAGATATGGTAGATTAAAAACCACTAATGTAACCTCAGTCCTGCCCAGTATGGTGTTATGGTGCTACCTGCTATCACTCAGGCAACATATAGTAAAGAAGAAAAGGAACAGGTCTAAGGAGTGAAGCAATTGGTGCTGAAGGACTGAAGTCTACAGTGCGTAAAGTTTGGAAAGCTTTAACTTGGACTAAGTCAGTGAACTGACTAAGTCAGCCCTGTGGACTGAATTCCTGTTAATAGTTACTAGTTGGACCATGTTAGACATGTTCCTGGACTGCATTCCTCAGTTTAGCTTCATCTGATGTTGTTTTAACACTCTTGAGATTTTCTATGGTACAAACCAAAGTGAAGCAAGTGGGGAAACTCTGGAGATTTTCGGTTGAAAGTTAGACTCCAGATCTGAATAGAAATGCTAATGCAGATGCACCCAAAAGTAACCCACAATCTTAGTAAGCCAGTGAAAAAGCACAAAAAGATATTCTGTCACTTCTCACATTCGTCTACCCTTTCTGCTCTCCCTTCTCCTCAGCAAAAGTGGCATGGATTATGGTGCATTTGAGTAGTGTATCTTGTGCTCAGAATAGCTAAAGCAATATATTTCTCATCTCTCCTAGCTGCAGAATGTCTCTTCATTTCAAGCTTTGTTTTATCTTGGCTATTTCTTTAATGTTTTGGGTTTGGTTGTTGGTTTTTTTTTTCATAAGAAATGTTTAGGCTGAAGGACAAAATTGTTTCCCAGCTGTCTGAATCAGACATCTTTTTAGATCCATCACACGTATCTCTATAATTTAAGCTAAAGCAATAACTGTTGAAAATAGAAAGCTGCTACTCTCTCTGAGTTATAACTACTTTCTCTGTGCCTTATGCCAAGCCTTTGTTACATGTCAAAGGAACACGAAAACCCATGAATCTCAGCTTTATTTCTGTAGCTTCCTTCTGTAGCAAGCAGTCAAGTATGTACACTTATTTGATACATTCATCCTGAGTGGGAGACACAGACTCCAAAGCAACCACCAGAAAAGAGACCCTTAGCAGCTCCATAGCTGTCTTATTTTGTAAAGTAAGTAAGTAAGGGGCGCTGCACTTCAGGGGTGTGAAACAATGAAGTGCGTACACTTATCCCTGAGCAGTAAGAAAGTAGGGTCGAAGGTAGCTCCTAGTTCCCTTCCCATTTCACTGGTTTTGAAGCAATAAATAGGCCATTCCTGATATTACTCATGATTTTTTTTTCTTTTATAGGTGGTTGCTGTGTAAAGTAAGGGCTCAGACAAAAGGATTTGGGGTTGGAGCATACTCAGTGCAGGTTTAGAGATAAGTCTCTAACAAGCCCTGTTGCAGGTATACAGCTGCAGTATATAAACTGTTATATATCAGTTTTAAAAGTCTATAATCTAATCAAATCCATCTGGTTTTCAAGGCGACAACAGAAGAAAAGGTTTCCTGCAGTATTTAGGCTAACTTTCATCTTCCAACTAACACTCTCCAGAAAAAGAAATGGAAAATGAATTTAACATTGGCAAAACTATTGGTAATTCCGTACCTTTGTTGTTATGAATGGTTTTCACTTGCTCCTCATGTTCTAGGGTAAGTGAACCTTGGTGGGAGGAAATAATGAGAAACTGAAACAGTCTCATTTGCAGAATTATTAGCAAGAGAAGGCAGACTAGAACTAAAAAGCGATAGACTTGTTCGGCACCCAAGTACTAACTGACATTTCTATTTCTGTCCACTGAGTTGAGCATGGCTTACAAATGTTAAGCCATTAAACTTTAGTACCATCACAGTAGTAGCTCTGACAGGGACATTGCAGTGATGGGCGGTTGGCAGGGATGTGGGCCACTGTAATTCATCCAGAGTGCTGGGATGGGTGCTCTCCACTCCTGACTTCCATTCCTCTCCGCCAGCCTCTCTTCTACCTCGGTTGCAGGCTCAGGCTTGGCACAGAAAGTGCATTAAACATAAACACCATTCAAATCATTCCCGTTCCCTGTGACTGACAGCAGCACTTTGTCAGCTTCAGCAGCTCCCTGCGCTGGCCTCACAGAGTGGGTGTGATAAAGAGGATGGATGGAAGCGTATTTTAATTACAGGCATTTTTACTTGAGGAGAAGAGTAAACATGAAAAATGTGGAAGTGTGACAGATCTACATAATTAATTGGGGCCCCAACAAGGCTGCCACTGGGTTGCTGGCAGTCACTGGGTTTAGTAGCAAATTGAGGATGAGGAGAGGAAAAAGGAATAGGCACCCAGAGCCTCAGATTATATGTTCTAATTGAGAGCATATTAAAAACATCTCCACTGTACTTGGTCATCTCACCAAGCTGCATGTTCATTTAAAAATATAAATAAGAAATTAAAACTGTTTCAGAATGAAAGTAATAAAGAACCCCTCTGAAAGATTTTTTAATCAGCTTCCAAAAAAGCCTTAGAAAAGCTACACCCCCCCACCCCCCATTCCCCTTTTAAATGGAATTTGTAATCTAATGAGGAAATTATTTATGAAGTATTTGCTCTGCACCTGAAAATACCTCCAGTGAAATTATGTTTGGCAACCTGAAGCACTTTGAAGTCGATGGAGTAGCAATAAAAATTAGGCCTTCATTAAAGAGCAATGCCTTTTCTCCAGCAAACTGGCACTGTCTCAAGAGGTCAAACTCTGGGAAGGCCACAGATCTCTGCCCAAGCCGCGCCTGTGCGCCACACATGGAAGCAATTTTGCCCATATTCTCGCTGCTCTTTATGAATTTCTCCTTCTTTCCCCCTCCTCACTTTTTTTTCAGGCTTCCTTCTACAGCTTTCATGTTGCATTTAGGAAATTAACAGTAACTGTCAAATTACTCTGCAAATAGGAGAATATAAGTTTGGAAGAAGTAGAACTTGCCTTTTGCCCTAGGGCCAAGTCAGTGGAAGAGCAACAAAGGGATCCTTGAGAAGTGTTTGGATAGACTGTTTTAGCAAGCCAGGCTCTTATTTTATCAAGTGCACACAATTTTTCCATTGGAAATTCCCTCCCCCCCCAGTAAATTATTCTTTCCCCTTGTGCACCCCACTTGCTGCGTGGACTGGGAAAGGTACTGGGAATGATTATAGCTACTAAGCATGGGCAGGGTGGGTATTAACCACTTGAGAGTTTTGAAACTGGGGGTTCCTTGTGGGATTATGTACAAAAGGTCCAGTTTGGTTTGAACCCCCCCTCCACATACGCACATGTGCTTACAAGGACGATGTAAAGGAGGGAGTGGTTACTTTAATTAAATACTGAAATATTTTGGAAAAAAAGTGAGAGAAGAAAGCTCAGAGGAATTGTAATCTATGGAGATGTAAGCTAATTACTTAATCACTTGCATTTGTAAATCTTATTATTGGAAAAGAAATTACTGTAGTGATTAAATTACAGATATTTATCTGCTAATAGCCCTGATTAACTGGTGATGCTAATCTGTCATTCTGAAAGCCAATATTAACGGCATCAATCTCACAGAACAATAAACAGTTTATATGAAAGAAAACTTTGTCCGTGCAGAGTCCAGATGTACGAAGGGAATGTGGGATGTGTGAGATTCTGGAACCGGTTTGCTGGACCGAAACAGCCGACGCTCTCAAAATGAATTGGTTTGGCCCATTAACCCGTTGTCAGGCACAAAGCTCTACTTAGATATGAACAAGTACTGTCTTATACTCCAAAAGCAATTTAGGTAGCAGCCCTTCTAGAGTAAATAAATAAATCCCAGGCTTAATTTATTACCAGAAAGTTATTAGGGCTAGGGCAGGTAGGCCAGAGAGAGTTGTTACTAAGTCTTGCTTGCAGGTCCTGCAAAGAAAAGGTAGCTGATAGAAGCCAAAGAGTGGTACAATTTATTTATTTTAACAGATACCTGACTGATGCTATTGATTTTCACTTTGGTTAAATAAACTTTTTCTTTTTAATCAGTGTTTCTTACCACAAGGGAAAGTGATGAAGAGGAAAAGTGGAAAGACCAGTACCTTAATTTCCTCTCCATGTTGCAGGACAGGTTTTACAGGGAAATGAAACTCCAGCAAATAAACCCAAGTTAGAGCTTCAGAGGAAATTTGCTGTGAAGCGGACAATGGCAAAGTACCCAGAGAAGATCAAGTTTCCTATTTAAGCTGTTCAAGAAGAACTGCAGAGAAAAAAAAAAAGAGAAAGAAAGAAATGAAACAATTGCTGTAAGTGCTTGCCTTACAGAGCTCCTATCTCAAATATAACTGGAATCTACCAATGTAATCTTTATGATGACCAGATGTTACTATTTCTGGGAATGTCCTGAGTTTTCAAGGGCTGCTTCAGTTTCCTGGCTGATTATATTGAAACCGGTGTTTGCCTCGGTTAAAATAAAATCTGCCAGCTGGCTCATCTCATCCCATCAGTGCCTCCCACTGCAATCTCCTTTATCCCAATGATTTAAAGCAACCTTTCTTTCTGCAGAAACCACTACAGTAGTCTTTAAAACAAAAATTGAGACTGTTGATTAAATTGTGTTAAGGATTATTGGTGAAGGAAGAGAATATGGAAGGCAAGACTATGGCATGGTGTTCCTTGTGCTGGATGTAAACATAAGGATGTACTGACAATATCAGATAAGAAAGGGTAAGAAAATGCATTCACTTTGGCATGTCACCCAACAAGCCTTCTTTTTCACCATAAGATTTTGTGTGGTTCAATTTAGAAAACTTTATTTTTTTTGTTGTTTTTTTCTTTCCCCCTCCCCCCACGAGTGACAGAGACTTTGCTAGAACTATCAAGTCAGATGCAACTGAACATCCACAATAGATCTGAGAGGCTGCCACACATCCAGAAGTCCCAGATGACTTTACACTACACATGCAATGTGGTCCTATGGTATGAGTTCAGTGAATCCTGTTGGAAAAAAACAGACTCGTGAGAATGAAGATGCCTGTACAGCAGCCCCAGGTAGCACCCAAAATGCTGTCAATACTCCCTGAGCTGAACCTGTGCCTGTGCAGTACGTCTGAAGTGTTTAGGACAATGCTGGCTTTATGGTCTGCGTGTAGGCAATGTGTCCAGTGCATGTACCTGTATTTCCATGTGGGAAAAGTGTCTTGGATGCCCAGGTTTTAAAGATTTTGCTCCTAATAGCAAAACCAAAAAAATTAAAAATAAGGAAGAGCAATATAAAAGATGTAAGACATCCCACATTCAGAGCCAGACTTTCTGAGAAGCACAACACTGACAGTTGTCTGATGTGCACACCTATGGAGAATGCTTCCATGGATTCTTCAAAAGTTTGCTCCCTCTGCGCTTCTGAACTGTGACACACACCAATGCGGTTAGGAACATGGGAGTAGAAAATACACAGATGCCTGCTTCCACTGAAGTATACATGAAGGTGATAGCCTTGAGACCTAGAAACCCTAGGTATTATTTAAATTGATTTGGTTGAATAAAAGCACCTATGTTGGCAGCCTAAGATATTTTGTATGCCACCAGAAGCCTGGTGGGGTCAAATTGCAAGGAACTTTCTGGAGACCTGTGTCCTTCAATGGCTGGTGAAGACCAGGTCTGAGGGAGTCACCCCATACATGACAAACACTTATTCTGGGGACATCACAGCAGGAAATAACCTAGGCAAGAGGAGCCCATGTTTTCAGGTAATGCAGCAATCCACTTAATTTCTGACTATGTAGACTGGGAAGTGGAATGGGGAAGGAACATCAAGTTTCCTGTCAGCTTTCTCTTCCAGGAAACTAGGAAGTTCAGAAAACCCCATGACCAAGGAGGGATATTCAAAGGTTATTGAGAAATGCGGGTTTTGAGGGGAGGGGTGGCACATGAGGGAGTTACTTCCCTAAAAAAATGTAATGCCTTGTATCAGAGATTCTTACAAAAGCAAAAGTATCCTAAGCCCAGGATCAACTGAGTGGATGCAAGGGCAAATAATTTATCCTTGGCAGTGTCATCCTGACTATACAAAAACAATCAAATTAAAGAGACCTTCTATTTTTCTCCTCTTACTGGAATTCTTCTCCAATTAAGAATCTAAAATAATATTAGAACATTTTCCCTTTTCAGGTAACCACTCTGACTCATTGGGATCCAACAGATATTGAAGGGAGCTGGAAGATTTCAGTCAGCCTCTGGAAGAAGTTACATACTCAAAAAATGAAAAGACATAATTCACATAACGTTTCTGAAGTGCTCTAAATGAGAAACAAAATGTTTTCTCAAAAATAAGTACACATATTAAATAGTTAGAATAGAAACGTTTGTTTGTTGCCATACTTTTGGTGTCTAATATATATTAACAGAGAAGAGAAATTCCACATTCTAAACCTGAGTTCTGGTATGAAAGCACAGGGTGCTCCAGTATCTAATTTTCTACCCACTTAAACGAATCATTGTAGGCATTTTGAGCCAAGATATTTTGAAGCCCTCTTAACTGAGTTATTGTTGTTTTACACTCTGATTTCAATCATTCAAAGGCAAAGAAAGGCACATTATTTATTTTTCTAAAATATTTTAAACAAAATGTCTGGTTTTATAAGACATTAATGGTAAATGTTTTATAACTTACTTAGGTCCTTCATTTTCCTTTCCAAGAGTTTTGTCTTGCATATTTTCTTTCCTGTGGTTGTACTAATTATGGTATAGTTTTATGTATGTAAGTAGTGTTATCCTTCTGGTAGTAAAAATGGCAATTATGACAAAGCAAAAAAGCTTTGTCCTGCTTTCAGTTTGTCTTGTCTCTTTTGACTGGGAGCTCTGCAAGGAACTTTCTTAGTCCTTTTTTACCAAGTAGGGATACAACACGATCCTGCTGTCAGTGGGAGCTGCGGGAATTCTGTAATTACCTCTAATGTTCCCATTTTCCTGGTAAGGGAGCAGGAACATTCTGTTGGGGCCAGGTACACATCTTGAGTCTCTTCTGAACACTAGGAAACTGAGAATACTTCATCCTTCTGCAGTCCTCTTTAAACAAAGTTATATATTTTAAAAGAAATATATTTTTTTCTGTCTTAGGGGTGATAATGCTGCATCACCAGTAGAGACAATAGGCAAGCATTGAGGAAAGGGACAAAAGCCTGCTCTTCTAATTGATATGGTGTGTGCAGCAGGAACTCTTATTAAAGTTGAAATATTTGGGCATAAAAGAGGCACATCAGTTTTTATCTAAGCCTAATGGCATCTCCCTAGTTTTACTTCCTCTCTGAAAGAAGTGTGTCTTTCTCTCAATAACGCATAAATTCCAAGGAACTTTAAAAACATTATCAATATGTATTGTGATGCCCAAATGAAAACCAGCAGTCAATCTGTTAGGACAACAGTTCTGACAGCATCATTTTTTCTGAATAAAGAGGTCTAATACCATCCTATTAAATGTGGTTTTCCACACACTAGAAATGATAACTACCCAGACAGTAGCTTTATCAGCCTTGTGCATACGAATAGTAAATTTTGATCTATAAAACTATCATGAATTAATTTGTGAGAATAAAATCATCACTGTAAAAAAAAATCAGGGGACTAAGAAGTATTTCTGTCTATGTAGCCCCCAAGTTTATAACATAACTTACAGAAGTTATCATTTTAGTTTTGAAAACAGGCCCATGAGATTTCTGTCAGTATATATGCTGCATACCAAAATGTTTTCAGGAGAATAACCTAATCATGGAATCATAGAAAGGTTTGGGTTGGAAGGGACCTTAAAGATCATCTAGTTCCAACCCTCCTGCCATGGGCAGGAACACCTTCCACTAGACCAGGTTTCTCAAAGCCTCATCCAGCCTGGCCTCAAACACTTCCAGGGATGGGGCATCCACAGCTTCTCTGGGCAACCTGTTCCAGTGTCTCATCACCCTCTCCATGAAGAATTTCTTCCTGATATCTAAACTACCGGCTTTTAATTTAAACCCATTACCCCTTGTTCTGTCACTGCATGTCCTTGCAAAAGGTCCCCCCACACACACTTTCTTGTGGGCCTCTTCAGGTACTAGAAGACTGCTATAAAGTGTCCCTGGAACCTTCTCTTCTCCAGGATGAACAAGCCCAATTCTCTCAGCCTTTCATCATAGCAGAGGTGCTCCAGCCCTCTGAGCATCTTCGTGGCCTCCTCTGGACTTGCTCCAACCAGTCTATATCCTTCTGATGTTGAGGGCTCCAAAGCTGGATGCAGTACTCCAGGTGGGGTGTCACAAGAACAGAGTACAAGGGGAGAATCCCCTCCCTCGACTTGCTGGCCACACTTCTGATACAGCCCAGGATACGGTCAGTTTTCTGGGCTGCCAGTGCACACTGCTGGCTCATGTCAAATTTTTCATTCACTGTTACCCTCAAGCCTGTCTCCTCAGGGCTGCTCTCTATCCATTCTTCTCCCAGCCTGTGCTTGTGTTTTGAATTGACCTGACCCAGGTGCAGGACCTTGCACTTGGCCTTGTTGAACTCCATGAGGTTGGCAGTGGCCCACCTCTGCAGCCTGTCAAGGTCCCTCTGGATGGCATCCCTTCCCTCCAGCATGTCAACCGCACCACACAGCTTGGGGTCATTGGCAAACTTGCTGATGGTGCACTCAATCCTACTCTGTGTCACTGACAAAGATGTTAAACAGCACTGGTCCCAGTGTTTATAAATTTTCTGGGTGATCTTTCTTATTTATTATTTGCAAGACTTGCAGAACTGTCTCAGAAAGATGTTCAGTAAACCCACATCATCAGCCTCTCAGTAACTGTCAGTGGTGCTGTCTCATGAACTTCAACACTGATTTTCTTGGTTGACTTGCCCAGTTACAGAGAGAACTCTTGGCTACTCAGATGAGGGGCAATTCCTCTGTCCAGCTAGCTGCCCATTCCCCACCAAGACATCAGTATTTTCCCAGACACACTTGAGCATTCCCCCCATGACTAGGAAGGCATGACCAAGCATGGCAGGGCAGGGAAGGCAGACTTTGCAGAGCATTTTACTATCAAAGGTTTGTAAGAGGAAACTTTTAATGGAAACTTACATGAATCAATATTTGGTAGGCAAACAGTCTGGAAAGCTTATTCTGGGATTTCAGTGAGAGATGGCCATCTGCCAAGTCAGAGAGAAGACCCTCAGCATCTAAAAGTGTCATGAAGGGTGTTTTCACTGGATGTTATCAGAGCCAGAGACTGGTTCTATTGGGGTTACAGATAGCTGTGCAGACAACCTCTTGTGTGAGTGTTGACAGAGTCATTCAGATGTTTCCTGGGACATCCTGAGGCTTGATCTGTGCTAGAGATCATTCAGTGATTTGGGGAATATAAGGTAACCATCGATTTATCCACAGTGACTGGCTATATTGGTCTTTTTCTATGGATCAGAATACGTATCTGCTGGTGCCTGATAACATCACCTTTTACTGCCTTCAGAGGAACACACACACTTTTCCATGATCACCATCCTAAAACATCAAAGAGAAGAAATGTATCTTCATTTTAACCTCTTTTAAGAGTTTATCCATTCCCATCTTTAGAAATGATAATACATGATTTGAAGTAATCACTTGGCATGCACCAAGGCAGTTACCCAAGGCAGTCCCATGGCCTTAAGATTCAGAGTCTTTTTTCCACTTACTGAAGATGAGATGGGGTGAACTTTTCTCTGGGCTATTCCTGACGAAGGACTCTAGCATAAGGTGGGTTAGAACTCATATGTTTATTGACCTAAGGTGTGGGATCTGTTTTTTCCAAACATTTTTTTTTTTGAGCTGTCCGGATAACTCTTTCCACCATGTCTCTCCTCCTCATCCCTTCAGCAGTTGTAGATTATGAAGCATGTAATGTATTGTGTTTTGCTTCTCCTGAGGTTCAATATGCAATTATTCATACTCAGTTGTGTCAAAAGTCTTTTCTGTAGATGGAGAAACAAGAGTGTGTTATGCAGTCACAGACACCTGATTGTTGTTCATATCTTTCATTTATGCTGTTTTTATACAGGTACAAGTGTGGTAGAGTGAGAAACAGAGAATGTAACACCTTCAGGAAAAATACAAAATAAAGCTACAAGGACCTCATTAAAGCAATATAAATAGTAACAATATAAGCAGTCTGGTTTAGTTGGGGTAGCTATAAATGGTAAAAAGTATTCTGTGTTTAACAGAGTATTTCCTTTAACACTTAGATCTTATTCACCTCTCAAAGACCTGCAAAATTTCAGTGACTTATACCCTACTGGGCTAAGTAGTCACATATATGTAATTTAGTTCAGGGACTTGAAATTCTTATCTTTCTTAAGAATGTGTCAGTCACTAAGGCAGAGGGAATTCTGGTATGGAGAAGTGATTTAAAAAAAAAAAAAAAACCCCAACCAAACCAATAAAATAATAATTTAGCTATTAGTCAATAAATAATGTCAGCTGAAAATCTGAATCAAACTTAACCTGAGCAGTGGTTGTGGAGAAGTATGAAGTTAGCTTAAAAATCTTTCGTGCCTAATTTGTAGGAATTTTCAACTTTCTCATGTGAGTGTCTTACATGGACATGATGGGGTATTGCTTCCTTTATCTTGTGAAAATGGCCTAGATCTGTTCTGAAGTAACACTCAAAATATAACTGTTCACTTAAAGGATGCTCTTTTCAGCCAGATAAATTAGTCATGTTTAATTTGTATACAAGAGTAGTTACAAATAACATGACAAATCTCTTTTAATTGAGGTAAACTTTCTAAAAAAAAAAAAAAGGTACAAGCTGGGTACAAGCTGTAGCATGAGTGTAGCTACAGCTGCATAAAGATGTTCCAAACCAATAATGTGTTGTTCCTTTCCTTGTCAAGAAACATTTTTATTCACCTAAAGTCTTGTTTCACCTATAAATAACTGTGTCCCAGTTAGGAAGTGTGGATTGCACAGTTTTAACCACATCAGTAAATCTTCTCTGAGGAATGTAAGAATTTATCAACAATCTCTCTTCCTCTTCTCTAGCAGTTTCATCTTCAGAATGGCTGGAATATTTTTTTTTTTTTTCCATTTGTGAAAAAAGAAAAGTGGATTACTCTGGGTAAATTGTTAACTACAGAAAATCTGCTTTCCTTTATTTACCAAATACCTCTATTTACCAAAATTCTACAAATTTCAAATGGTGATATTATGTCAAAGTAGGTTTTTATCCACTTTCTCATATTTTCTGTTTTTCAAATAGAAAATAATGTAATTTTTACTTATTTTGGTTGCTCAGAAGAGAAAATCAAAACTAACCAAGAGTAATACTTTAAAATAACTTACATTACAAACAAAACTGCATTTTCCCATAATGATTTTAAAAACCCCAGGAAAGGTTTTTTGGAGTTTGGTTGTTGGTGGTGGGGTTTTTTGGGGTTTGTGGGTTGTTGTTTTTTTTTTTTGTGAAATAATTTCTCAACTTCATGAAAGAGAATATCTAAAATATCCCAAAATCCCCTTTTAACAGACTACAGCAATGTTATTGATTTAAAGTACAAGTTAAACTTTCAAATAAAATACTTGAAAGGAAATTAAAGACTTAGTAAAGAAAATAAGCAGTACATAAAAAAAATCATACATAAAAAAGGAAAAATACCTATAGTTTTGTTCAGTTTTGCTCATTTTGTGTGGCTCTGTTGAAAAGGATAAATAAATGTCAATGTATGCTTTCTTACTGTGCTGTCAGGTTTTTCCACGGAAAACCAGCAAAACCAAAGGTAATTTTTCATAAAAGCCACGTGTTAGTTTGTGTAGGTATGTGTACTCCAGCTGGGTTATATTGCAAGAGAGATGTCTACCATCTCCACATAAAGGCAAAGTCTTTAAGTATGTAAATATATCCATATATGTATAGTATATTGGGAAAGCAAAGATGCTGCAGTCACACAGCTAAAGGGGGCAGTTTTCCCATGGTGTAATTCATTATTATTGCGAGTTTAGTTGAGTGGGAGGTCTATTTATGTGGTGGTTAAGGTGCCTGTCAAAAGGGAGCTTGGCACTTGCTCCTCCTTTGCGCTTTGAAGTTCACTTCCTACAGTAACGTTTTCCAGTCATAACACCTCCTTCCTCACAGCTAAAAGTCAAGGCTGCTAGCCATCCCCCTGTGCTTCAAAATGTAGAAACCGTAATTCAGCCCTAAGGAAATGAACCAATTACAAGGAACTTGGTTTAACTTCCTGCTGTGGTAGACAAATGGAGATCAACTGTGAAAGCAAGCCTGCAAGCCCAAGAAATGCATCTAGGTATTGGGCAGTTACAGCCAACTGGAACATGCTAAGCAACAAACTCAATCCCTTTCTGTAAGGACCAGTCACCGATCATAGCATCTGAGGATAACGAAACCATTATGGTTGCTGTATCCTAGGCAGAGAGGTGTGTGTGAAATTTCCTGTTCTGGTTCTATATTTTGGTGTTTTCATGGTAGTGGAATAAAGTACTAGTCTATAAACTTCAAAGAATGTGAATTAAAAAAAAAAAAAATTTTCATTTCTGGTAACAGAAAAACAGAGATATCCTGCAGAGCTTCATACACATAAGTAGTATGGATATATTCACAATTAAATCTTTAAACTCATAAGGAGTAAGGGTCTGTAACAGAAGTTTAGGACCCCTTGCATCACTGTTCATTACTTGATGCCTGAAAAGTTAATACTTGATCTGAAACCTTGGAAACATAGAAAAATCTATTAGTTAATCACATCAATATTTTGTTAACTTCATTTTTTCATGTTTAATAGTGCTGGTTTAGGAGTAGTAGTTGAAGAAAACAAAGGTGACAAAACTGGTAGCATTTCTTTTGAAAAGTTTTTCTCATTTATTGGATGGAACTGCATCACATGTAATCCCAATAGTTTGGGGTTTTTTTTAAACATTTAAAATTTTTTCTTTGAAATTATGGATCATCTTTATCCCAAGAAATAAAGAAGGTATACTCTCTCCATTCAAGACACCTGAAAAATATGAACACATCACCATGTCATACTATCTTACAAATCAGTTTAAATAATATGTTTTGAAAACTATTACAGTCAGATTTTCATAAGCGCTAATATAAATATTAAATATATTCTGCAAATATGTACAAAATAGCTAATGATGTTAGCTAAATTTCTTTGCTAATTTTTCTTTGCTAAATTTCTAATGCTTTGTTGTGAAAAGTGTTTTAGGTATGACCAACTAGTGGCTCAAAAACATTTTTGAAAACACTCTTAAGTTAATAGGCTGTTTTACTTATTTCACTGTTATCTTTTGAGATGTGACTAATAAAGTTTACTAAACAATGCTGTGAATAATGTAAGCAGTGCCTAACAAAATTCAAAATAATACTCTGGAAAAGGAATTATGTTTTTATGATTCTGTCGTGGTTTACCACTCAGCCACTCACTCACCTC
>NW_010231283.1:92851-106484 GCF_000690775.1 Eurypyga helias | reverse complement strand
CCCCCCGATGCAATGCACACTTCATCTCCAGAGATAATCAATTTCTATGTCCTACTGTATTTAGGAACTATTTCTTCCTGTATAATGTTTGTAAAATAAATACAGATGCTTCTTACCTGATATGCTCTCCTATGGCCAGTTCCTGTGCTGCTTTTACTGTTCTTGTTTGTTGGTAACTTTGACCACGCTTCTGAGTATCTTTATACACCCTACTATTTTACCTCCTCACTCTCAGGATTTTAAAATCCTTTGGCATAAGGAAAATTTTTTCCCAAACTCAGAGTAAGCTACCAGGTAAGTTATAGCTACTTGTTGGTACTGTCTGTTTAAATCATAGTGGAAGTAAAATCAATGATTATTTTTTGTTGCTATGATTTATTTTACAGAAGAAAATAAATTAATATCTTAATACACTTATTGTAAATAATTTTATTTATAAAGCACTCTTTCAAATTTCCCTATGAGTAAAACATTCAGATTGCTTTCTCACTTATGTCTGTGTTTATGGTCTTTTGTCTTTGCCTATTTGAGAGCTTTGTACAAGGTGAAAATTACCAACCCACCCCTTTATTATTCAAACCAGTAGTTTTAGTATTTATTAAAAGATGGAAAAATTAAAATAAATGTTTTATGTGATTCAGCTGAGTCAGAAATGAACACCAGAGTTTGATGCAGGAACAAATGATGATAATGGTTTCTCCTCAACACACAATCGTTAAACAAGAGAACGATCATCTCTTCTGACATGTATAATTTGTATTATGCCTTCTACTTTAAATATTGGAACTCTTATTATCTCACCCTCTTTTTCTGGCAATTTTTATGGCATAGAGCAATGGGAGTTTATTTCTATTTTATATGACACTGCTAGCCCTATTTTACCTATCTTTACTTGATCATTCTGAAGCCCTGTCTCCTGATGCAGTCAAACTTCTAAGGAGGCTATGTGTTTCTGAATCTGCTGTGCTTTTGCAAATTATTTCTGTTTCTAGGGGATAAATGTCTAGCTTTCAAACTTCTCTGGATTTTAAACAAATAAATTCTAGATAACTACAGTGAATCCACAATAAAATCTTCTGTATTTATATCCAGTTTCCTGTGTTTCATCTTTGCTTTAATAACAGCATTTAATGCCTTGGGATGCTTACATGCTGCCTTCTAATTCATTTGGTCAGCTTTCACTGCTACCTTGCTAGCTTTAGATTCTTTCAGTTCAGAAATTACAATTCTTCCTTTGACACTAATCCCAGGGTGGGGTTTTTTTTTTTCTGTATGTGTATGAAAATATTAAGCTTTGTTTAAGTGTCTACATGGCATCAAAACCGTCATTGCTGATGTGGAGATAAGAATAATATTTAGTGTGTGTATATGTTCTGTCTTCACTTGAGTGTTTTTGGTTGCAAACAGTATCACTTATTCTAGACCTTTAAGAGGTTAATCACACTCACGTGTTAAATACATATACATCCAGTTTCACAACTTGTTATTGAGAGGACAAAATAGCACCTGCAGTTCAAGGATACAAAAAAGAAGAATATCTTAAAAAACTGTGTCAGTGATCTTGCTATGCAAAACAGTCCATAGGCAATGTCTGTAGAAACTTCCTTCTACTCTAAGCTTGATCATTACACATCTAAAGCACCATCTGATCTAAATTAGACAGTAAGAAAGGTTATCTAGAAGTTTAGAGAAAAATCTGAGCTGTTAAAGTGGACTTGGGAGGATCTTCTGGCAGAGCGTGTGTGATTAAATGTGTGCTGCAAAGCTGAGTAAAAGCAGCAGCATTGCTGCCCTCCCCTTTAACCCCCTGGGAAAGAGCACTTGGTGTGGAAGGAGAAAGATCAAAACACCCAGCAGAGGCTTTATAAGACTGGGGCAGGAACCTGAAAAGGAAAGATAAAACATGGAACTAAAAGGTGATGAAAGCACTGAGCATTAAACTACAGCGAGAGACTTTTGTGAGAACATGTGATGCACCAAGTGTCAAAGCAAAATTTCCTCCCCTTCCCTCTCACCTAGGAAGATGTAAAGAAAGATAATGTAGGACAGATGAGAGAAGTTGCTTCAGCAGTCTTTTCTTGTGAATCCTGTTATCCCAGATTGGAGAACAGGCAAACAGCAGCAATTTTGAGACATTTCTTCTTTCATATAGTTGACATTCCTATTTGGTGTACGTTACATGTATCTTGAAAATAAATATATATATAACTGAAAAATAAATATGATATTACAGCAGTATGGAAATACTTGCAATTACATAGCCACACTGTGAATTCTCCTTAGTGTACATTTATTAATTAACCACTCAAAAATATTCAGTTTATGTGGTTCCTAAGTCCTGTTATGCAAGAAAGTTCCTTCAAATTTGACAGTGTGATTTAATTCCTTGTAAAAATAATGTCCAAAAGAATGAGACCTTACCTTACATATGCCAACTGAAATGTCCCTACTGACAATTTGTTTCAGACCACTCCATCCTATTATAGTCTTTGGCAGTGCAGACATATACAGCTTGTAAAAACATCACATGAAAATCATGAATGAGAGGTTCCAGACCAGCCAGCATCTTTTCACAGCCAGTATTCCCAAGAGGGACAGGATAAGTTCCCATCTGTCAGGTTTTTGGAGTGTTCTGTTGGGATTTTTTTGGTGTTCATTTTTATTAAACATGGATAGTGATGTATATTTGTGACCAACAACCAAAGGTGATGCGGCAAAACTGAAAAGAGCATATAAAGAATTACTCTCTAGGTTGGCAAGATACTCCTTTTGCTACAAAAAGAAATGCAGATCATTAGTGAATGACAAGATTATTTGTTCAATTTTGCTATGGCCAAGCTGCAAACATCAGTATAATTTTCCACTTTTATGAAGAAGTAAAAAATTTTATAAGTTTTGTTTAAGTGCCTACATGGCATCAAAACCGTCATTGTTGATGTGGAGATAAGAATAATATTTAGTGTGTGTATATGTTCTGTCTTCACTTAAGGTCCCAGAGATAAACGTATTTTCTATAAAGAAAACAGAAGAAAGAGGCAAGGTGGGAAGGAAAAGCAGTGGTCCATCTAAAACTCAAAGCACAGCTGTCCAAATCTTGATATAAGATTCTACACTACTGAAAGGACATCAATTTCTTTCAATTCTTTAAATTGTGTTAATTAATGACTTCAGTCATCAGCAGAATCATAAGACAAAGGGAAGAATTATTTTCTTAGTAAGCAGTTTCTTTACCTGTGACTTTTTTAAGTAACTGATACTGTAGATACAGTTCATGTCATAAAACAAATAACCACATCAATTTTTTTTTTTCACAGCATAATTTACATAGATCATACCATGGGTTTTTATCTCATGATATTAGACAGTTTTGTGTATTTGCTTTTATATATGAATGTAAATACAGTACATTTTATTTTCATTTTTATATTTATATATGGATTAGACAAGTGTCTATCTAATCAGAGAGGCTAACTACTAGGCAGTCACGCAGAAGACTGGAAATTGACACACAGTGTTTCATGACTTGTTAATTGAAAAGGAATGAAAAAAGTGAGAGAAGATATTTCCATGGTGTAAACTTTGATGTTAGGGTAGGAAATAAGGCAAATTAAGCCAGTTTACTGTCCACTTTGGAAGATTTGGTCAGCTGGTTGTGTTAAAAGGCTGCCAACACCAATGAGAGTCTTTGATTTATTGTTGTTGTTTTGGAGGCTTTGGTGATGTTTTTTGTTTGGTTGGTTGGGGTTTTTTACGTCAAAGTGTTTGTTTTTAATGGGAGATAACTTTTTTGGACAGCATTGAAAATGATATTTTTGTGATGACCAAGAATTAGTTATGCCAAATAATTCTTAGCCATGATACCTCTTTTAAAACATTCAAGACTGTGTTTTGGGCAAGACTTCTCTTGCATTATAAAATATTTGGACCGTCTATGTTAATTTGGGAAATTTGCCTATTTCACATTCTTGTAGTTAGCTGTGGGAAGGAGTTCATTGTGAAATATTCTGCATCATTAAATTGACATCTATTCTCACAATCAAATAGTTTACTTGGGCCTGAAGTAGATCTTGTGATCTATAGAAGGTATTTAAATATCTGTTAAAAAACATGACTATTCTGGCCATAATAAAAACCTGTAAGTACTTTCATCTTTCATTTAAGAAGTTAATATGAATAGTCTTGAATATACTGACTGTATGGGATTTGCATCCTCAATAACTAAAGGAAAAAAAAGGGTGGGAGAGGAAAGCCAACAACAAAAAAAAAGAGGCATATGATCTACTACATGAGAAGCTTTCCGTAATTGCTAAGCTCTCTTACAGACATGGGAAAGCAAGCACACAAAGGAGAATGTTGTGTTACTCCCTTAATATGCAAGCAGTTTCCCCAGTTCTAGCTCTGGGGATTCTGGTTGGTTTTCTTGTGCTCTTCATAAAACATATTTCTTTTTTAAAATTCCTCTACTGATATGAGTAATTTTGATTGTCCCTTCAAGAACCACTTTAAACTGACTATGCCCTCCAAAAAACAATTCTGAGAGGGAACTGAAAAACTAGATAGCAGAGCTGTTTTTACTTTATATGGTACATAAAAGTTATTTTATCCTAGGAAACTTGACTGTATATTTTTCTTTTCCAGGAATCCATGAGTCTTTCATGTCTGAAACACCTATTTATGGTCAGTATTGGCAACATCATGGTTTAGGAGCACGCCACTATTTTACTTTGGAAAGCTCCCTCAATAGGATATGCTAACACACTGAAGGCCACTATTAGTACCAATTTCATCCTTTGTTCACAGTATATCTACACCAAAGGTTTGAAGGTCAAAAATATAATAATCCTGGTAAGGATGCTTTGGAAAGACCATACATCTTCCTCAAGGGAGGCAAAAGTCAAAGTTGGTAATCTGATAAAAGAATTATGTTAGTTCAGTTATAATGATACTAATACTTATAATCCAAATGATACAAGTATTGCCAGCACTCAGTAAAACCAAAATGTAAACCAATATTCACAATTTTTTTATATTTAACATTTCCAAGTCTTATGCTCATCCTTCCTTTAAACTACATCTGGAAAAACTGATGGTTTGCAAAGAATTTTTTACCCTCATCTTAGAAAAATCATAATTATTTTGTCTTTCTTGAAGCATTCTCTGCAATAAAAGATGTTCAGATATGAAATGCTTGAAAAATTATTAGGTAAAAGCGTGGTTTGTTTTTCAAATCTTAGGTCAAAACTGCAGGGCTAACAATCATATAAATCACCCTTTGAAGTATAAAGAAAAGAAAGAGAGAGAAGGAAAAAAAAAATGGAACACCATGATGTCATTGTCACTGGCTCACTTTTGAAAATACAGCAGTGCTATACTCAGCAGTACATGTCCAAAGAATAAGAGGATGACTATCACTTTGCAGGTAGTCTAGATAACTACAGTATTCCATTGTCTCTTTTTTCTGTTGGGAATGTTTAAATATTTTTCATTGTTTTATTACTGAATTCAGCATATATTTCTCCTAAGTGGCAGGAAACAATGATCATAGCAATTACAACAATAGCAATAATAAATGGTTAATTCCTAGTCAATCTGAATGTAAACCTAAATGCAAACCAAATATTATCAAATTAATGTATCTTTTCTACACGTCAATTGTTTAAGTTTCCTCATAAATATAATGCATTAATTTCTAAAATTCCAATAATCTGGATATTATTTTTGCTTTATTGCCGTATGTACATCATTCTTTGAAGTGACATGTTGTTGCTTTCTCTAACACCAGGATTTATGTCAGAGTTGGATGCCCATCAGTAAGTAACATCCACTTGTTTCATCATCTTAGAACTAATAAAAGAAGATTCCTCACTGTTGTTAGAAGAAACACCACACAAGTCTTGAAAATATGACATATATAAAAAGGAATGCAGTCATTTTTTGTAATTGATTTATTGCTTCTTCTGTGAGACTGAAGATTTCTGTATATTTCCTAAATTGTGTGGTAGGCATTTGCACAGAAAATGCATTCAGTTGCTAATATTTGCTGTGTAGAGATACCTCAGACACAGCTGTTTCGAACTGTGCTATCTTGGACATGGTAGACAGATGGCAGATGGGCAAACATCTGCTTATTTTTGCTCTTCAGTTAAATAGGCAAATCAGTGCCATTTTTTAAATATATTGGTTTAAGCCCAATGTTTTGGTCAGGGAAAAGCCCTGAAAATAAAGGAATGAAGATACTCCTTAATACCATAACTTTCTTCTGCAAGAAAAAAAAAAGTATTTTTTTCTTATTAATCTCAACCCCCTCTCCTCCCCCCCGCCTCCCCCAATGTCCTAGTTTCTATGGAAGTCTATTTTAAGGCTGTGCTAATCCATTGCACTAAGTAGGGCATAATACCTTATCACGACCTTCTTGCAAACAGCTCATGATTTTTAGAGAATATCTTACAGAAATATATATTAAATCAATTTTACATTTTATTCTGTTGGAAGCCTTTGTTTTGAAACCAGAGAGAATTTTTTTTTTTTTTAATTGCAGCTGTTTTAATGGTAAAAGTAAAAAAAGAAAAAACAAACACACACACAAACCCACACACAACACCAGGCAAAAATCTGCATCTCCTGATGGCCACTATTCATATAACTTTGTCAACATATGTTGTCAAACTGTTGTGGAACAAATGAAAACCAGATCTTGTTTGTGACTGAATTTTATTCCATCGGTCTGTCTCTGACACTGCTTAAAAAACAGTCATTTACATAAGAATAATCAAAAGTTAACCAACATAATTCTGAAATAATCTTCAGCTTGGAGCTCAGTCATTTTCTAGAGAAATGGAGACATTTGATCTGTAATATCTCAATACTGTCTAGTGGTGGTCTGGCTCTAGAAAAGGAGTTCTTTTTCTCCTTTTCATGAGCATATCAAACTGGCATACCAGATGTAGATTGTAAAGAGAATGAAGTCCAAGAATTATCTGAAACCTTAACAGCAACTGGAGACAGCATGAATCAGGGACAGAAGATGTAGGGGAAGATGGTGATTATTTGAAAGGCAGTTTGTTTCCTTTTGGTGATATCCATCTAGGTCTTCCTGAAAAAAAATTTAAGTCCCTTTGCTTAGCAGAAGGTGACAGTAACATACACAGAAGAGCTCAGACTACACAGACTGAAAACAGATCCAAATTTAGGCAGTTAGCCGGAAGAGATTTTTATAAAAATAGAAAAAGTTTAAAAAAAATTAAAAAGTTGTAGTGATATTAGAAGAAAAATGCTTTGTCTCAGGGAGAGCAAGGAATCTCTTCTTGGAGCTATATTGGCTTTTCTTGATATTTATGAGATAGGATGCATTTTCCCCTTGATTTAGCTAAAAGCTTAAATTTAGGTGATCTAAAGCCCTTCACGATTACTAGGCAAGAAAGTCCTATTGCTCTCTCTGATCTCTAATGTGAGATTAACAGGAAGTTTTAAGACTGTGTTCTTTCCTTTCATTCTTTCTGCCAGCATTAAAGTATTTTAAGGGTTCTCCAAACACAATAAATCACTTCTGTGAAGACTGTTGATCACATTTATTGCACAGTTTTTCTTTCTGGAGACTTTTATTGAAAAGAAATACCTATAGCTGAGTATTGGTAAGCTTCCCCCCCCCCCCCCCAAAAAAAAATTGTATCTTCATTCACAGAGTATATGTGATTTAGGGTACATAAAAGTCATTTGCATTTCTTTTGTGGTTTTTTGTTGTTGTTTTGTTTCCCAGGTGCTTTCCCTTTCAATGTGCAAGGAAGGCCTTATGACTGTAAGCTTCAGGGAACCCAAAGTTACAGCTCTAATAGGAGGAAATGACCTCTGAAGTTTAACATGCCTTTAAGCAGTTTTTTTGTTCCTGTTTAAATTCAGGGTTTTGTGTTATTTTTGTAAGAGTAGTATCACTAACACCTATGTTAAACATCATAATGTTTTACCTGGCCAATATAAATTTTTATTAAATAATTCCATGCTCTGTCTTCACTTTAATTATTCTCAGGAAGTAATTTGATGTTAAGTTTAGAAGAATTTAAAATAATTTAATTCCACCATGGTGTGGGAAATGCTGCTCTAAATCTGTACTGCTAAGCTAAGGGCTAACCAACGATTTCAATGTGTATTTGCATAGTTTTGAAAAGATAAATTAAGCAATACATTTTTCTCACTTTTGGAAACTTACCCTGAGGAACATATAATGGATGTACATCAGGTCTTCACTCATTAGTGGAATGACAAAATGGATTTTTGCTATATGCAAGGTAGCTCTATATTTCTTGACTGATTAAATTTGTATAACTCAAAACATTAGATAAAATAGTTCAGGCAATACTTGAAATCTACATCCACAAACCTATGCATGTGCATGCTCTATGTGGATGCGCAAGCAAGCTTAATTTCCAGAATCTGTGGATGTATTTTCCTTTCCTTTTTTTTTTTCCCCCAAATGATTTGTAGTCCAGTCACCAAGGAAAAACACATGGCCAACTACATGCCTTGCATATCAAAATGTAAGCTGATTTAAGTTCTTCTTTGGCCAACAGTATGTTTAATTGTTTGTCTGTTATGAACACCCCTCCCCTAAAAATCAACCTTGAAGATTATAGCCTTTGAAGGAAAAAAAAAAAAAAAAGATTTTCTATGCCAAATTCTTTTTTTTGCAAGTCTTATTTTTCTATCATGCTTTTTTTTTCTCCACTGAAGAGACTTACATTATTAAGGTAAAATGCTTCATTTTATAATATCTTGCCATATTTATTAATATATACATACTGTACACCTCAACTTCCTTCTGATTTAATCACATGAGCTGTTAGCTTTGTCATCAAGCTGTCTTTTAAAACACTTCCTAGAGACCTAAAATGTCAGTCTGGACATTTTTTAATTTAGATTAATTTATTTGTTAGAACATGGCAAGTGTCTAGTCATCTTCCAGTTATCCATGGACAGTTTTACTTCAACTGTTTCAAAATACCATTAAAAATATAGCTCATCTTTCATTTATGAGTTAATTCTTAATGTTTAAAAGAAGATAGTATATGGTATTTTTGTTATATCTACCTCTTACAACTTTTTTTTAATTTTAAAAGTTTTAAGAGCACTACATTATCTACCTAATGGTTTAATAATATTATTATCCTATTTATTGCTGGCATGGTTTAAGCTCAGCTGGCAACTAAGCCTCACACAGCTGCTCGATCCCCCCAGCAAGGCGGGGGGTTTTATAGTCATCTCAAATTTGCGGGGGGGGGGGGGGGGGGGGGTGTGGGGGGAAGAGAATTGGAAAGATGAAAGTGAGAAAACTCATGACTTCAGATAAGAACAGATTAATAATTGGAAAAAAATTGTAGTGAAAAGAAAAATAACAAAGAGAAATAAATAAAACCCAAGAAAGACAAAGCAATGTAAATGAAAACAATGTTTCACCACCAACTGACTAATACCCAGCCAGTTCCTGAGCAACATCACCTCTGCCAGATATTCCTCTACTTTTATTGCTGAGCATGATGTCATAGAATGGTTAGGGTTGGAAGGGACCTTAAAGATCATCCAGTTCCAACCCCCCTGCCATGGGCAGGGACACCTTCCACTAGACCAGGTTGCTCAAAGCCACATCCAGCCTGGCCTTGAAGACATCCAGGGATGGGGCATCCACAACTTCTCTGGGCAACCTGTTCCAGTGCCTCACCACCAGTGCCTCAAGAAATTCTGTGAAGAATTTCTTCCTGATAGCTAATCTAAACCTCCCTGATTTCAATTTGTACCCATTACCCCTTGTCCTATCACTACAGGCTCTTGTAAAAAGTCCTCTCCCAGTACCCTTGTAGGCCCCCTTCAGATAGTCATATGGTATGGAGTAGCCCCTCAGCAAGTTGGGGTCAGCTTTCCCAGTTGTGACTCGTCCCTACCTTTTTGTGCATCCCCAGCCTAGTCGCTGGTGGGGTGGTATAAGCAGAGAAAGCCTTGACTGTGTGAACCCTGCTCAGTATTTAAAACATCCCTGTGTTATCACCACAGTTTTTAATCACAAATACAAAACACAGCCCCATATTAGCTACTATGAAGAAAATTAACTCTATCCCAGTCAAAACCAGCAAATTTGTGAGATACATCTTTATTTACAGGAACACTGGAGGAAATTATATATAAGACATGAAAGACTAGACTAAGTGTAAGAAATTCCTAGAGAGAAAGGAGGTCTTGACTGGATAGAGAAAATACTGCAGGAGGGTGTCTTTCAGGCATGTTATGCACTCTAGTACCTACCAATGGTCTGAAAAAGATTCATACATTTATTTTGTCAATAAGGAACACTATCACCCTCTTTTCCCAGAGAAATAGTTGACTCACTGTTGTGGTTTAGCCCTGTCAGGCAATTAAGCACCATCAGTCGCTCTACCACTCCACACCTCCACTCCCAGTGAGGAAGGGTCGAAGGAAAAAAAAAAAAAAAACACAAAAACAAACAACCAAGGGAGGAAATTGAGATAAGAACTATTTAATTATATAAATGAAATGTATGGAGTTACTAACAATGCTATTACTCTTTAGTAATTAAAAGAGCAGAAAAATAGAACAAATGATACAGGATCTCACCAACCCATGGATCGACACAGCTGGGTTCCAGGAAAGGCGGAAAAATAAATCCAAAAATCCTGAGGAGAAAAACCCCCTCCCTGAGCCCAGAAGCCAAGAGCAGGGGGAAAGAAAACTTCCAACTGCCCCTTCCCAGAGCAATCTGCCCAACAAAAGATGGTAACTGTCTGCTAATCACCTGACCTGAGGTCCGGATAAAGATCTCGCTGCTGAGAGAGGAAAACCCACACTGCTGACAGAAAAAGTGCTGCCAGCAGGAACCTTGGGGCAACCTGCCCCCACACCTTCCAGGTCCAGCCTCTGCAAGCTTCCCTCCGCCTGCTCCCAGCGCCACCAGTATGGGGAGTAACAGTGACCACTCAGCTTGATGTATTATGGAATGAAACAAGATCTTATAGACTGGCCCCAGGAGAGCAGCTCATCACTGCCTGGGACCAGGAAACTCATATTTGTTTAAGATAAGAGAAATGTAATTCTTCTGGGGAAAGAAATGTCTTTACAAGAAGATTCAGGGAATTTGACATCTCATCTCTGCAGCAAGCTGCTAGTTTTCGATTTAGCTTTTGAGCACTAACACCTCAGATAAAATCTATGTTTCACCTGAAGTGTGAAAGTGATTCTACAGTGATATTTGCAAATAATTGCATTTATTGAAGATAACGGGATGATAAAAGGCCTACTGCACACATAGGACAGCTTTCACATGTTGACTCCTGAGTATTGATCCCAAGGAAACCTACCTTTTCTTTGGATTGGGTCTGTGCATGTCTGTGTCAGTGACGGATCACCAAAGTGATCCTGAAGAGAGGAATGGAGGACAGAAGTTTCTCCGTTCTGCATTAATAGGGCTACCATGTACCCATGTCTCTGCCTCGACATGGGTTCTTCTCTATCCAGGCCTCCTCTTGGGATGTGTGGTGTACTACACTTGTACACACCTGTGGTGCAAGATATACATTCAAAGTTTATACTTTCCAGATACACTACTAATATTGCCCACACTTTGGGACAGACTAGATTCAAAGTTCGTGATCACATATGCTTATTTCTGTACAGTAAATTTAAGTGGAAAAGACAAGAGTTCTGTATATGAGGCAGTACTTAAAGACATCAATAATTACTCATTGGTTTACATTAAAAGAATTCACACTTGAATTACCAGGCAGGAGAGAAAATTAGCAGACACTTTTTTTAAAAGTTTTTTTGAGGTGCTTAAGCCCTTCTCATCCTCCCCAGAATCTGGAAGTTCAGGATTTCATATCTTGATTAAAAGATAGAAGAGAGAGATAGACATTATTCAGATTAGAAGAAAAGGCTGAAGTATTAGTGAAAGTAGAATGGCAGACGTTTTTATAATGCTCAGGCTGCTTATCACTCTGGATAATTGCACAACAGGAAGAGGAGACTTTTGTTCATTCTGAAGTATGTCTTTTATAAAAAAGTATGTGAGGAGCCAGGCAAATTGTCAGCATTCTTTCATAAGCAAATTAATATTCTCATATTGCGTTAAACAGAGGGGAGGATATGAAGTTAATTACTGATCAGCAGGTGACCAGTAAAACATTTAAGGTTTTCTTTGCCAAATTATACATTTTAATATCCTGCAGAGCAGGAAAAAAAAAAAATCCAGACTTTCAGTGAAAGGCTTAGAAATCTTAAACTGAAGTAAGCTGCACAGATTTGCTAACTGTTCCTGTTTCAAAATGAAAGGTCACACAAGTAATAAAACTAATAAACAAGAAAAGCTTACCTACTGAACTTTAAAAAGGGCCTTGTTACTCCTTCAGATTCCCTTCTGAAGCAATCTTCAGATATTAAGACTCTTCTTTAACAGATTCTACCCTATCAGAGGGGTTTTTGCCCATGTGTTCATATCCCAGTGTGGCGGTTTAATCCCACCCAGCAACGAAATACCACATTGTCATTTGCTCACATCTCCCCCCTCATCCAGTGGAGGTAGAGAATCAGAGGAAAAGGCAAGGAAATTGTCTTTAGATAAGAGATTGGACTGAGAAAAGAATAACTTTATAATTTAATATAAATTATAAAATAGTAATACTAACAATGCTAACAATACCAATAGTACTGGCAATACTAATAACACCAACAATACTAGTAATCCTATTACTTCTACTAATATGTAATGAAAATAATGCTACCACTACTAGCAATATGTAATGAAAGTGATAGAAAATAAAAAAATTATACAATTTTCCACCACCTGATACATAGATGCATCCCAGTTACTGAGAGCCTGAAAACCCAAGAGCCAAAGAGAGATCACACCAAAATTAGAGCAAGGCTCAACAAACAAGAGAAAGCCAAACAACCAAGATAAGCCCCTGTCCATCCCCAACTTATATGCAAAGCAATACTGCTTTAATCAGTGGAGTCAGCTGTCTGACCAGCTGACAACATTTGTAGCAAAAAGGTTGGGAACACAGGTGCAGTATCAGAAGCTGAAAAAAATCCTTGACTTAGTACAAGCACTCAGTAACAACTAAAACCACCAGCATTATCAATACTTTTCTCAACACAAACCCAAAACATAGCCTCATACTAGCTACTGTGAAGAAAATTAACTCTGTCCCAACTAAAACCAGCACACTCAGTAGCTGTGAGATTTATGTGGGAAACTGGATTCTTGATCTACAATGTCATTTGAAGATTTTGGGTCATGGACAAAACAAAACTAAACCAATAAATATGAGCTAAACCAATAAATCTGAATCTCTGAAATACTTATAGTAAAACAAAAAAAGATGACAACATTTATAAAAAATTAATGTGGTCTCTAATTTTGTATGGGACATTTTGCCACAAATTGTAACTTTTTGAAAAATAACATTGCAAAATGTTTTGGGGTTTTTTTTTCCCATACTGTAGAAGCATATGACAATGTGTGGACAACAGCATAGAAAATGGTAAAAAAGGATAAATTAAGAAAAAAAGGAAAAGCAGATAAGTCAGGAAGAGCAGCAGTATCAAAAGCAATAAGCTTTATTGAGCCATAGAA